>NC_071091.1:55496923-55797756 GCF_027358695.1 Spea bombifrons
AATATTTGCTGTTTTAATAGTATGGATTCCCATAAGTAATATATAGTACTTTCAATTTAATATGATATATTATTCTTATGATACAGCCCCATTTCTAAAGGGATGTTACTATCCTTATATTGTGTCTCAAACCTCATTTTTGCAAACGTCCTTATTTGAAGAAGTAATTTATTTCGGAGGCACCTACATCTTCTGCAGCAATGTAAAATGGAGCATGAATAATAATACACAAGGTTGTGTTCAAAATTTGCAATATTTATGCCATGTATTTTGGAGTGGCGTTTATTATGAGAGGTTTAATAGGACTGTGGGCTGCATTCTAATTTGTATTACTTACAGAGCAAAAAACAGAGCGGAAATAATATAAATCAGAACTCAATGTTACTTTGGCCAAAAAAAAAAGTTTATATGAGCAGTGAAAGACACACATAAAAAGCTAGATAAGTTATAATTTTGCGTACATATTCTCCTGTATACTATAGGACTTGGATATATGATAAAGAAAGGGGTGGGTCTTTAATGCAATCCTGCGCATTGTAATGTAAAGTCACGTGGTATAGATGGTCAGCATTTGGAAAAATCACAAGACTTACCGTGCCATATGTGCAGGCGACAGTCTTGAATAATGAATGTTTCTAAATATAAGCACAGAGTGCTGGTCATTTTTTTTCTTCAAAATGCAAACTGGAAAATGAAAATATTTCGTAACTTCTATTGAATATTTTGACAGTAATATATATATATATATATATATATATATATATATATATATTGTACATTGGTACCTTCTTTTATTATTAATCTAATCAACATTAAAAAGAGAATATAACAGAGAGTAACCACAAATAACAACTCTAGATCAAATATGCAAGAACTTGTATGGATGCTGCCATAATGTAAATACAAAGAGAAACGACAGTAGCCAGAGGATAAAACGGTAAAATGATATTAAGGAGCCCACTTTTTGATGAATCAATTAGATTGACAATATTTCTAGTAAAAGTGTATTGGGAAGCAAATTTTAGTTTTAAAGGTTTTTTGTTTCGTTTGCTGGTAACATGAAGATCTTATGTCTTCACGAGTCATGGTGCCGAGTATTGTTACACTGGGGCATATACATTCACCCACAATGCACCATTCATGCACCTTAAATGCCTTTTGAAGCCCAAGAAACTGTATCTGACTTTTTAGGTACAATATACATCTCATTTGGTCTACATCATATAGTCGTTAGTCCTGAGCTCTACTCAATCCACTTAGCAGTCAATATGGAGCAATTGTAAGAAAACGCTAAATCAGTGTCTTTTGATCTGAACACTTTAATCTGCTGGGCTAGAAAAAACAATTAGTACTAAAACTGTTTATAGCAACAGATTGTGTATGTGTTGAAAAGTCATTCAATAGGGACAATTTTGATTAAAAGTGATATCATACAAAAAAATAAAATATATATATATATATATATATATATATATATATATATATATATATATACCGTATTGGCTCGGATATAGGCCGCCCCCGTATATAGGCCGCACCCTAAAAGTTTGGTGCTTTTTTAAAGAAAAAGTTTTTTTTCTTTAAAAAAGCACCAAAAAAAACATGCTGCCACTGTCCTCCCCCCCGAGATATGCTGCCACTGTCCTCCCCCCCGAGATATGCTGCCACTGTCCTCCCTCCCCGCGATACGCTGCCACTGTCCTCCCTCCCCGCGATACGCTGCCGCTGTCCTCCCTCCCCGAGATCCGCTGCCCTCCCTCCCCGAGATCCGCTGCCCTCCCTCCCCGAGATCCGCTGCCCTCCCTCCCCGAGATCCGCTGTCCTCCCTCCCCGAGATCCGCTGTCCTCCCTCCCCGCGATACGCTGCCGCTGTCCTCCCTCCCCGCGATACGCTGCCGCTGTCCTCCTCTGCCCCCCTCCTCGACTTACCGGAGCAGACTCCCAGGTGTCTTCAGGGCCGGCGAGGGACATCTACGCAATACGCGTATGCAACTTCCGGTACCGTTACCGGAAGTTGCATTTGCGTATTGCGTAAATGTCTCCCGCCGGCCCCGCAAGACACCCGGGAGTCTGCTCCGGTAAGTCGGGGGTGGGCAGAGGTAAAACGCTTAGATAACCTCCCGTGCCGGCACCCCCCCCCGTGGGAAGTGCTGGCAGGGGAGGCTGTCTGAGCGTATCGGGGAGAAGGATGCAGGTCCCCTGCACCGCTGCGGGGGATCTGTATCTTAACCCCGCTGCCTGCCCGGCGCCCGGGACTGCATGTCCCGGGCGTCGGGCGCTAGACCCCGAATATAGGCCGCACCCCCACTTTAAAAACTTAAAGTGGGGGAAAAAAGTGCGGCCTATATTCGAGCCAATACGGTATATATATATATATATATATATATATATATATATATATATATATATATACCAGTATATGTATTCTATGGACAGGATAAAGTTGTAAGTTTGTACTTTATATATATACTTGATTAATTACAAAAAATGTAATTGATTGTATGGTCATGTAATGTAGGCTGGGCATATCCAGTGCGTTGAGCATATGGCGCTGTGGCTTTTGTCTGGTGTGCTAGATGGCCAGTATGGGCCTGATTGGCATGTAAAATATATATGTGGGAGCTGGAGAGATTATTTTTTTTAAGTTGTGTGGAAAATATTCAACGTAATACACCATAGTGCATCCCCTCCATTTGAGTGTGTTTAATAGCCAATCCTGTATTTAACATAAAAATGTTTAAATTATTTCCGTAGGGGTCAAAGATGGGTCCTGCAAAAAAATGACTTAAAGGTTAGCTATATACTGTCTTTAACAGAGTGGATGGATGTTCTACAATGTCTACATAAAATTCTCCAAGTGGTTATTTCCACAATCCTGACTAAAAGTGGAAAGGCTAATGGCGTAGTTGAAACAGATTTATTGACATATATAAGCAATACTTTGCGTGGAAGTATAAGAAACTTCTTCTAAAAAAAATATTAGTGATACTTTCTTAAATCAACTTCCAAAGACCTACGTTTTTATAGACTTCTGGCTTGGCAGATAAGAAGTGAAATATTATACGAGAAAGTGTAGATTACACCCAAAATTCAGTACTGGGTATCTCTACAGTTTTTCAGCATATGACGGAAGTTTAACATTTAGTATTTTTTTCAAATACTCTTAGAAAATGTCTTAATGTATACTGGGGCAAAAAAAGGACACCATGGAGACATAATGATGCCAACCCATAAGATTTGGGTATTTGCATTACTTTGACCTGTTGACTCTGTTCTGTCACTTCCACTTACCCTTTATACATCGTTCTCTTTTTATATGTATGGTTTGACACATTATTTTTATATATTGGCAATTTCAAAGACAGGACAATAACCAAACTAAGCATCACAAAATATAGGATTATATATATTTTACTTTGTTACATTGGTCTGCTATATCCCATGGTGCACATTGAACAAAGAAAATGAAGGTTCACATTCAACCCTCATACATTTAGCATTTCAATCAGACCATTCATTCACTCATTCTTATACTCATATTCATGTAATGTCTGGCATAGTATATAGTGATGGGAGTTATGATGTACTTTAGTTCATAACTCCCATAATTATATAATGAACAAGACATCGCCAATGGTACAGGCTACAGCATAACACCCATTACTCTCACACATTTACTAATCCACATTTACTAATCCTCTGTCACTTTTCCTGCTACAGCTCCTTTTCCCCCTCCTCCTCTTCGTTCTTCCTCTTGGCTCTTCTTCTGTGTCCTTTCTGTGCAGTGAGCGCGGAAGGCGGTGGGCGTGGCTTCAGTGTTGTGTGCCGGGATATGACATCAAATCCCAATGCACAGCAGGATTGGAGGTCTGCATTAACAGACCTCCTGCTCCCTTGATTGACTTTAAGCCGATTAGAGGGAGATCCTTGATCTCCCCTAGTCGAGCCTGCTCTTCGAGCGGCGGTGTGGTGGCACCCCCCTAATGAGCGGCACCTGGGGCGGACCGCCCCCCCCCACTAGGTACACTACTGATCAGACCATAAAGGAGGTGGGCAGGTGCAGACTCTTCTGTGTCAGATAAGTGCTTTTTATTTATTTATTTATTTATGTATTTGTTTTGTTTGTTTTAGAAGAACACATAGTAAAAACATAGTAAGGTAATCACCAAATACTTAAATCTGCATTGTTCTTTAGAGGGGGTCCATTTAACCCAGCGCTACAGAATTTGATGGCACTATATAAAACAATAAATAATAATAACAATAATAATGTTCATGTAATTGATGAGAGTGTTCAAGAAAACATGAAATCATATCTCTTGATATTCCAAATGACACTATTGAACAGTACAATTTAATTTTATAAAGGTGTGGCCGGGGGGGGGCAGGCATGTCCAAGGACTATGTAATGAGACCTTTGTTACCATTAATAACTAGTTATGTAATTGACTTCGGCATTTACAATAAGACCAATGCATTGTATATACACAAAGTAATATAGAAACACATTCCATGTTTTTTTTATACACCTTTTTGTAAATTGTATAGTTATTGAACACTGTGATATACTCATACTCACAAAACATCCTGAACGTTTAGAAAACTGTTACATTAGAGCGAAAAAGATGAGTATCAGTGGGGCACTTGGCAGACATGCGGAATGCATTTATTCAATTAAATAGATGAAACTACCAAAAGATAGTATGTTTAGTTATATCTTGTGTTATCAAATAAATATCAATAAACATTCATTTTAAGTTACAAAGGTGTAATGAAACGAATGGCAATTATTTTTCCATTAAACAGTGTCTCCATAAGTTATTAAATTCAATGAAATAACAATAATCTTTAGTTTAAGTTAAAAATTTTATTTTTATTCATTTTCTTTTATGCAAACAAACCCTGATTTTTTTACATCCTAGAATTATTTTTGCCTGTGTATTTGTATCGTGGTAAAACTTAGTGGGAATTTATAGGCTTAATACATCCCCAAAAAGCAATTCTGCATGGCACCTGGTGCAAGCTGCCCTAAAAGTGGGAACTTAACCCATCTGTCCTTCGGTGTATCATCTCATATTGGTAATAACCAGTAATCAAAATAATCAGAGAACAACTTTTTTCCCCTGTGAAATTAAAATATTGGAATCTTGGTACAATGTTGATATCTTGCAGTGATATTAGTCATATATATCAGTACTGTGTTGTGCGTAGATGAAACTAATGAATATCATAAACACGATATTACAGGTATGACCCAAGTCATCAATTTAAATAGCGCTGATTGATGTACTACCTTAAATCACCCCATTGAGTAATAATTAGTACACTGATTCATTTCCTGTGGGTTGTTTATTAATATATTTATGTACTTTCTCTGGCATTTTCACTGCTTATTTATAGCATCTATGCAGTTTGCACATTTGATTTCTCGTGTTCGCGGAAAAGCGATGTGTTTACATTGCTTCATGTTGCATAAAGCTGATAATGTAATTATTAATCCCTTAGTGCCCTGCTGAGAAGTGGATCAGTCAAAAGCTGTATTTTTTTTAAAAAAAAATTCTGACAAGGCAATTTAGTGAAAGTTAGTAGAATGCAATGGAGGTTATGTATAATGAGCAAATGATGCAATCACCATAGCAACCGATCAAACGCCGCAGATTGCTCCACACTGCACTGCTTTACACTCAAATTGATCTTTATGAATAACCGCTGATCTGCTTAGAATCAAGAATAGGCCTCTGGTGGCTCACAACTAAAAAAGTAGTAGTATAATATGCATGTTTACAGCTATGCATGATGTGAGTTACAATCCACTGCATCAGAAATGGTGTTGGCCATCTGAGGTAGTTTTGTAGTTGTTAAATTATAGTAATAATTCAGTAATAATTCATTTAAAAAAAAATCTAAAGCTATTAAACATATAAGAAATAGTGATTAAAAATAGCTATGATCTTAATAAAACCCTGAACATGTTAAAATAAAAAGTTTTCTGCTAGATTATACCGCCAACTTGTAAATATTTGTTATACTTTTTGACCTTGATACATTGACAACTTTCCATTCTGTCTTTTGCTTCTGGACAATTGTCATTGATCAAGTCTCAAAAACCATCAATGATTCTTAACAATCTGCTTTTTAAAACAAAAAAGAGCAAATACGGCATTTTTAATTACCGGTATTATTCTCTCAGATATCCAATTGACTATTCTCTTTGTTCTATATAGACATTCCTTTCATTTCTGCTACAGAATATTTGCCTGTTTGTGCATTTACCTTTTATTATTTAATAGGCAGACATTTTCACCAAACAATGGTTCCTTTCTGTGGTGTGTGCACTATACCAACTGCTTTCTTCCTAAACCTGAGCTAAACATACTGCCATTGATGAGAGTACAGATCAATAAATGTGATACTGAATATCCCATTATCAAACAAGAAGGGATTGGCTTTTTGTGGATGTGGTTTTGGAGCACAGAAAAAAAATATCTTGCTATAGATGAGATATTTTTCAACAAGGAAACGACCGCTGCTTTTATAATTATTATTGACGCGAGTCTGGAAAGTTCAGTTGTACTGGCTTGATAAAAGACCTTCTTTGTGAAATGTAAATAAACAAACTAAAAGCATGTACTTTGTACATTTAAATCACAAAAGATATGCATATGTATTCCTTTTTTCCTTTGTTGGTCTCATCCAGGGATATTATATAAAAGTGCTAGGTTTGAAGATTAGTCTAGAAACCCGTGGAGCTCCATCCCCAAAAATATTCCAAGGGTTGCTATGATGATAAGGTTGTTACCAAGTTGGCCTGGCTGCCCAAAATGTGTCCTGTACCTTATCACTCAAACAGTTAACGATAAAAATGGCAAATAAGACGCATTGAAGAAAATGTTATTTTGGTACTTATACAGTGACCATAATGTGGCATTTTGTGTTGTTATACTCTACCCCACTATATTCCTTTTTGGTACTATTTAATAAACCTTAAAATACGCGTCATTATTTTGTTGTAAAAAAACAGTCCATTTGCAGTGTTATCATGATATTTCATGTTGTTGGATTAAATATTGATTTTCATTTAATGAGGCATACATTGTTGGATTTTGATTGGCTGTTGACTTTGGGTTTAGTTTGTCCAGAAAACCAGACCATTAAAAAATAGCTAAAATATTGTAATATGTATTTGAAGGAGAGAGAATTTATTCTGGTATCTTTAATTTCCCGTACAATAAGTAACGTCCCATTTGGAGGACAGACAAGAGAGAACCCATAAGCTTCAAGTGCTAGATTCTACCTATGGTACAAAAGTAATTTTTTCCAGAGCAAACTGTGGGAGATAAGTGGTTATGATTGTGCATAATGTTTGCTTTATATGTTTCCCATACACGTCCTTTGTATTCTGCACATGATGTATTCTAGTTCAGTCGATTAATTCCCCGTGTTTGATACTTTTTATAACTGGTTGTCTGTACCAGACAATATCTGCTCCTTTAAAACTTGCATGGGAGAAAAAGCCTCTCTAGGTTTTGGTGGCCTAAGCAAAAAGGGCTATTATTGGGGTCACACTACAACTTTGAGCCATTTGTGTCTCAATTGTGTAGGCCTTAATTCCCTGATCAAGTTAATTTATTATTATAAATTGCTATGGCTCAGTACACCTACATCATCTAGTCATCAACTCCAATTGTGATTCATTGGTCTAGTTTTCTAAGCTAAAACAATAGTCAGATTGAAGAACAGCCACTAATACTAAAACTGTCTACTAAAAAAATATTTTGAAAATGAGAAATGTTATTTCGGGCTAATAAGTTAGAAAACTTGATCCATATAAAAATAGAGAAAACATATGTATATTTATATATGAAAGGTACTAAATGTTGGTTAAAAACTGTAGGACAAAGTGTGTAGGTAATCACAATGTACAGAAAAAGTCAAATAAAACATTCTGTGAAATAAAACAAATATTTTGTTTGTGCATGATTATTTGTGGTTCATATAGGAACAGCTAATAAAGTAGGAAACTTGAATGAATCCTAGGGCTACACATTTGGGGAGTAGTCTACTGTTATTCTTAGATACAGTAATATTTTCTAAATATAGATCTCTTTATTAACATGCTAGCTTCACTTTTTTCCCTTCTTCATAATATCCTTCTTCCTCATCTCTTCTGATCCCCCTTTTCCTTATTTTACCATTCCTTTACTTCACTTTGATAGTGCTCTGTCTAAGCCCTGTTGTTACATTCAGTGAACATCTTCCAGGTTTATCCAGAAATTAAAAATTAAGGCTTGATAATCAGCTCTGACAAAATTTATTTTAAACAATTAAGTTTGCAATTGTTATTTTTTGACAGAATAAAAAATCAAGAGACATAGAATGACAAAGCATGTGACACATACATGAATAAAATATATTGTCTTGGTGTTACACCACACACAAACTAACAAAAAGGGTTCTGAGAAATACTTCAAAGCACTGTCAATGTACATATGAATGCATCTGGATGCTGCTGTCACTGGCATTACTTTAATCAAGCCAGTAAAAAGACTTTTTGTATGCATGAATTAATTATTTTAAATGTTGGAGCCTACTCTTGCAGGACGCTGCAAGGACCGCCCACTGATATCAGTGGGCGTTCCTACTGACATTGTGGGGAAACACCTGCATTTAAGAGGGAAAAAGGTGGGGAGTAGAGCATGTCAGGACACCGCTACCACGACCCGGGGGATTCAAGTGGGGACCCGGAAAGTTCCTAGGTATGGTTATGAAGCTAGACGTCTACAAGAAGGGATGACTAAGAAAAAGAAGCTTAATGTAAAAAAACTAGAGCAGGAGAAATTCAGGACGAAAGAATGTTCAGTTGAAAGGGTGAATACCAACATTTGTACAAAAAAAGAATCTGTCGCCAAAACACATATTTGGTACATATACATGAAAACATGCATAATTATACAAAATATGAATTAAGAAACTTTCTTGCAGATCTGTCTTAGTAGTCCAGATGAGTTTGAATACCTTTTTTATCTTGCAAAAGGTTGGCTTGAGATGGTAGTAAGCAGGATGTTCTGTATTTTGACATGCCTTATAGAGACATTAATGGTACTTACTGAATAAGTTTGTATTGTGGCAAATAGATAACGCTAACAGGAGCAGCCCCATACACAACAAACTGTGATGCTCTGGGTGTTCTGACGCCTTTCTATCAGAACCTGTATTAACCTTTTCACCAATTTGGTTAAATCCTACAGACAAGCTACTGTAGCTCAAACGGGTCAGCCTTCACCTCTCATGTGTATCAATGAGCCTTTGCCACCCATGACCCTGTCGCCTGTTCACAACTTTTCCTTCCTTGGACCACTTTTGATAGGTACTGACCACTGCAGCCCAGGAACACCCCACAAGAGTTGTAGTTTTGGAGATGCTTTGACCCTGTTGCCTAGCCATCACAAATTGGCCCTAGTCAAAGTCGCTCAGATACTCACATCAACTTTGAGGACGAAAATTATTTTCATTGTTATTCACTTCACCTGGCAGTGTCATAATGTTATGATCAGTGTATATTGATTATTATATCCGGGGCACGCCCAGACTGGCTTACTGTGCAAATGCTCGTTGGGCCACTGGATGGATATACCGGCCACATGTTGCATGAGCATAAAATTGTAGTCCGCAGCCTCTCAAATACAGATGTTGACTCCACTTACGTTGTTTGGCAGCCACTAGCCTTCAATTGTGAGGACCTTCTTGTTAATCCCAGTCTGTCCCTGTCCAGAGGCTGATTGACAATCGAGCAAAATAATCATTTCTGACATGATGGCAAAGGTCCCCCACTTGCTACTTCCTTGCTGTTGTATTGATGTCCTTCTCCTGTGGAGATCTCTGACTGTCCTTTGTGTGAATTAAAAAAAAGGTTCCAGAATTCCAGGAAAAGTAAATGTAATTACTCCAGCCAACAAACGGTTGTAAACTGGTAGTGTTGTGTATGATAAAGGGTGTATTTTTCCCGTTGACTTGCATTAACCCGGTGGCAAGCTTGTTACCAGAACTAATTGAGTAAGTGATGCAGAGAAATTACTAAAGATCAGCTTATTTTAAAAATGTTTTATTAAGACTTTTTTTAGAGGACTTATCCCCTAAACAGTTTAAAAATTAGACCTATAGCGTCTTAATCTATTTAGCTATTAGGTTACTTGTATATCTGTGACATTTTATCTTAATTGTAATAATTATAAATGTGTATATGTATATATATATATATGTGTGTGTGTGTGTGTGTGTATAAGTGTAAAAGTAATTTTTCAAAAATAGACATGTCAATAGTTCATTTATAGTTTGTTTTTAGCATTTAACAAAATGCAAAGTGAGGGAACAGTTGGAGAATCCAAATCAAATTAATACTTGGTGTGACCACCCTTTGCCTTCAGAACCGCATTCTTCTATTCTAGGTATACTTGCACATAGTTTTTAAAGAAGCATGGCAGGTAGGTTGTTCCAAACATCTTGTTCCAAACATCTGCCTGTGGATTTAGGCAGCCTCAGTTGCTTGTTGTTTCTCTCAGCGTGAGAGAGAGACTGCTGATGCAGTGTAACTGCCTTGTGGCTTGTTGCTGTGTTCAGTCTTGCCATGGTGTATGACTTTTGACATTAAACTGTCTTCAGCAACCTCACCTTGTTAGTGAGTTTGGCTGTTCCTTACCCAGCTTTATTCCACCTACACAGCTGTTTCTGTTTGAGTTGATGATTGTGTTTCAACCTACATATTACAATGATGATCTTTAGGACCTAGTGCAAGTGTACCTAGAAGAATTGATGCTGTTTTGAAAGCAAAGGGTGGTCACACCAAATGATGAATAATTCACTTTACTCACGCATTTTGTTAAATGATGAACATAATAGACTATTAACATGTCTATTTTAAAGCATTCTTACTAATATCCATATAGTGCTAAAATTAGAATAGCTCTTTATTGATTTCCTACTGTACCTTATGTGGTTTGCAATATTAAATGGACTCTGTATCCCATTGCATGGTATTAATTGAAGCATGTTGATATATTATATATGTCACACATATATATATATATATATACATTAAATCATGGTAATACTGTGATATTTGCATTCTAGCAGGATGTATCCTGTTATCTGACTGCAGTGTCATGCACTACCCCTGTACATAGTCATTAACATAATAAATCCTTGCTTGGCAGAAACCGCTAACTACAAATGGAAATGAGCTGTCAATGGCATAAAATGACACAAATGTTGATGTATTGGATATTATGAAACCATCCCTGTGACTCAGAAGAAGCAGTTCATTATGGAGACTAGGGTTCGCACAAGATTGCTTTTCATTTGATGTAGTATTTTTTTCTTTTCCCACTGCTATATCACCATACCTGGAAACTTTTTAAATGAGATGACACTGAGTCTATTTGAATATTAACCCTTCATTAGCCCATGGCGTATGTTGTAATGTAGGAACTCACTAATGATGACAGGAAATTGGCTCTAATAACAGTCTCTATGAACATCATTACATGTCAGAAAGCAAAGATATTCCACAATAAATGAGAGCTTTGCATTTAATTGCATTGCCTTTTTCTTCACATATTTGCATAAATCACTCGCCAAGTGAAGAACTGCATTGTGATGTATTGTCATATGCTGTCTAATTTGGCTTATGACAAAAGCTGCTACCCTGCTACAGAAAGCAGTGAGAGTTATCAGCATCAAAACCAGGTCATTTGGCTTAGTGTGCCTCCCGCCTTGCTGGTGCCCGACGAAGCTTTTCTTTGTTAGCTTTTGTTAGCTGTTGTTACCCAGAGACCTCCATCTTGAATTAAGTTTAAAGCATCAGTAATACAGGTATTTGTAATCATTTTATTTGCCTTTGTGAGAGGACAGGAGATATTCTTGGGTTTACAGGCTGTCCTGTGTTACAAGGTTTATTTCCAAAAACTAAGGAAACCTGCTTCCCATGCCAGTTTGACGTATGAGTAGGTTTACGTAGATTTACTTAGCAAGCAAAATGAAAAATGAACTTGTTAGGTGAAAACAATTCTGAATTGCCCATTGATATCAATAGAATTCAGCATGGGTGTATACTTAGGTAACATTCGGATCTGCCGAATGGTGCAAAACATAATTGAATTTGCCAATTTCCACATAATAAGGCACCATTCAATGGAATCTACGTTTTTTTTATGAAACTTTTTTCATTGTGGTTTATTATAATCCACACTATGGTATATTCCTGCATCACATTTATCAGAAATGTCAAAATGTAATCTTATAGAATACTTCATTCCGACTCATGATCTTTTGCTCTTTTAGAGGTCATAAATGGGACATCACTTTGTTAATTCCATCATACTATAATCATTATTAGTACTATTATAGAAGTACTAGTACTCTGAGGTCAAGTCACAACATATGTTGTGCTTACTTGGAAAGTATAAAAATAATAGTTTGTTGCAGCATACTGTTCTTTTGAATGCAAAAAAAAGCATTAGATATAGACATACTGCATGCGTTGACTTAAATTGCAAATAAATTGCTTAACCACTGAGAGAAGGTTTGATTTTCAAATTGTGCCATTATGCAGACCTCATGGATGATAGCTCTAAAATCAGGCAAAGCAAGCACTCCCTTGAAGTATAGGAAATATAGACACGACAATGTTACAGTTGTATTATGCAATCCTTTATTGTATATTACTGTAACAAAAATGGAGCACTTTGTGTGTTTATTAATGAATCCATAATTTACATTTTTAAATCAGACTCTAACCTTGAATGAATCATACAACATACAAAGAAATATTTGGAGATAATACGTATAAGGCACATTATTATTATTTTCTTGGTTTCCACTTGATGACTGACTGTTCACTGGAAGCAAATTGTTAAATGCCAGTAATGCGTAGAACCTGGCTTTGGTTAGAAATTTAGCTTTGGTGCATTTATGTTGAATTATAATTTGGAGAACCATAATTTACCCTGAGTATTTTGAGTTTGGAACTCCATTTTTATGAAGTTGCAATTGCATTCATCACTAATGCGTTGGCAAATGCCATGAGTTTAAACAATATCTCATAACTCTCTTTTTATATGGTATAATTGCTCAAAGCCAAGTTTTTTTTACAGCTTTATACAGAAGGCTGTTAGAGTAAAGGCGTTGCCTCTAGAATTGGAGAAGTACATAGTTTTTTGTCTGAAATTATTTAATGTAACACAAGCAGAAAATTTCTTGAAATATATCAAAAGGCCAAATAGCAGCTTTAGGAATTAGACAATTTAGTTAAAGGCATGGCTAGGGAGCAGAGAATTACTGGGACTTTTCTGGGACTATGTGACCTATTGAAACAGTTTAGTGAGACATTAAATAAAATGTATTTATGCAATTTACTTTATAGGCCAGTAGATCGCTGTATATACTCATACAGTGATGTACTTACCTTGGGGCCACCAAAGGCCTGACTTGGAGTAGCGTCTCCAGGTGCCTCCTCCACAGTGGTCGGCATCCAGGTGTGCCTTTTTTTTAAAAAAAAAAAAAAAAAAAAAAAAAAAAGCATATGACTTCATATGCCGACGCGCCGTGTATTAAAGGCCAAACATGTCTTAAAGGCCCACAGTGCCTTTTGATGATGCCTATGGAGGCTGTGCTGAACCTGCAGAGCCTTCATAGTGTTAATATGCCACTTGGGAAGATAAAAGGTCTCCCTTGTAACTAGCCCATCATGCAGCGGGACACCCCATGGGGCCTGATCGCCCAAGAGGGCTATATGTCCCCACGGTTTTGTACCAGATGGACTGTATTGCTGTATCACTGTGCTTATTTCCAGGGTCAAACTCCACTGCTTCACTGGGTCGCTTTCTTATTTGTTTGGGCAGATGAGGGGCATTTTGGCATGCCTACTTCCTGCCCATTTCACTTCTTACCCCACCGATTTAGGAATGTCTTGGGCTAGCCCCACTCTTATGCATGGCCAACTCCAACCCTATGTTCAGCTACCCCTGTCCTGCACATGTCTAGCCCCTGCCGCCACAGCCAAGCAGACATACCCTTTAATTGATTGACTCCTATAGAAGAGTCAGAGCTCTAAGTTGTCTACACTGGGAAGTTCCCAGGTGTTCTCATACCCACTAAACAGTCTGGACTCCAAGGCAGGGACATCTGAAGAGGAAAGGGAAAAGAGGGGCTGCACCTCCTAAAGAGAGACAATTTGGACTTGTTACAAAGCAAAATTAATAATGTGTATCGTACCTCTATCAATAAATCTAGCACACCATGACATATTAACTGTTTAAATGACCACAAAACTAATTGTATTGCAACATATTGTAATAAATGCACTCACCTGAGAGACAACATTAAAATACAGCCTATAGTCAATAGGCATAAACATTCAAGACTGTCATTAGCCAGACTCTGAAGGTTTCATTCTTTAATTCTCTGTAGGCAATTCCATGATTTGTTTAAACTCGTTACTTTACTTAGACTTGTATGCAAAGTAAGAGGAGGTAAGATTATTATTTGAAAATGATGTAAAAGTTTCCACCCACTAATAATTAAACCCTTAGTCCCCAGTGAACTTTTTAAATATTGCTCTCAGTATAATGACAACCAGGCTTCCCTTACACATGTAGAGGTAATATTTCATGCCTCCAAAGCTGAGCTAGAAAGGAGAGTAAATCAATTCCTGTTCAGAGATGGATAACTACCGTACACTATTCTAAGTATAGACTTAATGATCCATAAAGTGACATCACCACCTCTTTGTTTGATGCTAATTTCTTTCTGTTTGTACTCTACAATTTACTTTGTCTACTTGCTATTTTGCTGAACAAGTCATCAATTTCCAAATATTTGGTCTATTGTGTATTTCTTCCCTTTATTTAACATATTACTTTGTTACTACTTTTTATGTTAACTTATATGTACCCCAACATTTGAGGTGTTTATGCTGCAACAGCATAGATCTCATTTGTATTCATACCACCGACTGCAAAAGCGGGACTTTGGGGCAGCTTCAAGGGACACCAGAGCAGGGCCTGAAAATCAGTACAGTCCCATGAACAAACAGGGCGGTTGAGAGGTATGATTTATGGTTTATCAACCTTTTTTGCTTATATCTAATAAGATTTGATATTTTATTACTACGCACAAGAAATTAGGCAGGGCATTATTAAGATGTTCTGTTCTGCAGGCTTTGTTCAATTATGCAATTCAATGTACATTCTAATAATTCATTTAACATGAAGATGTTACCCAGTTCTCTTTCTCAGTTACTAGAAATTGAAAGATTATTTTTGGAATGAGGATATAGAAAACAAACAGAGTACTACAGTTAGCAAGCTCCCTGCTGTTTGTTATTCTCAGAAGAGGACTTCTAAAGGATTGCTTTAACAGTGGGATTTAATTTATAGTGTGATGAGGTTTTCAGATTTTCTGGCTCTTTGTAAGGACATCACCAAACTATGTAATAATATTGTGTGCTGCAAAGCCAAATGTTTTTATTTCTTCTTGGTTATAAATAATAGCTGTTGATAAAACATTATTAGGATTGTTTGTAATTTGATGGTAGTTCAATTTTTGTTTTTACAAACTTTTGTTTTATAAATGATTGTAATATAGAACAAAACTTTATTTTTGAGAACGACCTGAAACATTACTAGTGTTAACTCAGGGATTGGTGTTTAAAATTATATTATGGATGTTCAAAGGGACACTCACGTGTCCCAAGCAGCATACCTATAGGATCTGCTGTGCAATGCTCCCTCTGTTGTCTCATTTGAGTATCACTGATTTGCAACTATAAGCAGTCTGTCGGTAGTAAACAAGCACGCTCACTAAAATAAATGGGATTGCTTTCTGATCATGTTCACAAAGATCTTAGAAACCATGCCGAGCCTGCGCTGGAGTTGACTGGTGGTGGGCATACATGAGCGCTGCTCCTCCGGTTCTCCGGGTCAAGACCCGAATCCTCTGGGTATTTCCTGCTATCGTCAACACTATTTCCACCTGATGATCCAAGCCTTGTATTTCTAGTGACTATGGGCAGAAGGAAGCAATGTCTGACGGGTGTCGTTCCCGTCACACTGAGTATTACTTGGCAGCTCAAATTATTTCATTGCACTTGAATCAAACACTTGGGGGTAGCCTTATATAACCTTCTCACAGATTTAGGTCAGGGCTACAATACTTTGGTGTCTATAAGCCATTGTGTTACAACTTTGGAGGTATGATTAGGATCATTGTCCTGCTGGAAGACTCATTTGGGACCAAGTTCTTCCTCATGATGTCATCTGTTTTTCTAAAGTGCACCTGTCTCTTTTCCAGAAAAACACACTCACATAATGATGCTGCCACACTCATGCTTCAGGATTGTTATGGTGGTGTTCTTTTTGCTCCACATATAGCGCTGATCATTATGGCCACACAGTTCATTTTTTTGCTACATCTGACCAGAGGACACTCCTCCAAGAGTGTTTTTTGCACTGGTGATAACCTGAAAACTTAATTCTGGATTTGTTATACAGATCTTGGAGTTGAGGCTTTTTTTCTGGCATTAAAGCCTTTTAGGCCATTGTGATGTATCTCTTAATGTTGGATATAGATCCTTTGTACATGATACCCTGAACCCCTTGACTAGCTGTTTGCTGTTGTCTTCCAGTTCAGTTGACCCTTTTAGATCAAAGTAGGTGCAGTCCTGGTAATTTGTGCGCCTCCTTCCCAAATGATGTAGTGCCTGGTCCGATTCTTTTTATATTTGCATACAGTTGTCTGTAAAGTTCGCGGCCTGCAATTATTTGGAAATTGCTGCTATGGAGGAACCTGACTTGTGAAAGTCTTTTTTGTGAGGTTGGATGAGTTGCTTAGCTTTCCCGTGGTCAGAAGGGCAAAAATGCCTTCGCTCTACAGGTAGCACCTTAAATACAGCCACAGGTGCCTGTGATGGAACCCTCCATCACTGGGGCCACTGGAGAGGCCTGAGAGCCAGCCTCCTCCCTACCGACTATGGGCCCTGGCTTTGTTAATACTTCTGTGTCTATCCCCAGAAGTATATCATCTCATCACTTGCTGAGGGGATTATCTCTGACAGACAGCCAGGATATGCAACCAGGGAGTGACCGCCATTGTGTTAGTTTAATGTCAGACCCCACCCACCCCATGAAGCACTACTATGTTGTCAGTCCCCCCCCCCCAGTTCCATCACTACCGTCAGGTTCCACCTTACTCAGCCTGGAGTATTCACTACTTATTGACACTCAGGTTGTTTTACAACCACTCGTGGCCACCCTTCTCACTCTAGAGCACCCAGACCTAATTATCGTATTCAGCTGAACCTTGTTACCTGGATTGAGCCCTGCCTATATAAACCTACTCTGCCCTTCAGCCAGGGTCTTTGCATTAAAGTGTTAGGACTGTTTTGCTCTGGCCTTGTACCTGATCCTGACTTGCTCCTGGCTTCCTGCGCACCTGATCCTGAATTGTTCCTGGCTTCCTGGCAGTGGGCTCCCAAGCCGAGTGCCCTGCCAGTGGGCTCCCTGCCCTCAAGCCATGCCGGTGGGCTTCTTGCCGTGTGTCCGGTTCCCTGCCAAGAGAATTACCACCTGTACTTGTTTTTTTCCTGCCAACTTCTTCGATACAGAACATATCATAGTATTCTGCCTGTAGTTTGTTTCTTTGAGCCTGTCTGTAACATCCTTCTAGTCATGATGCAGGGTGGAGTACAGACAGAACCCCTTTGTATCCCCTGCGTCTGGGCTCCTACCCGACCTGTTTACCCAGTTCGTGACAACTACCGACATTTACCCCAGCCAAGCCATCCCTGGAACTGATTTTGGTCAGTAATTGATAATGGAGGTTGGGACCCCATTGTATTGTTAATCCCTTTACTGACCCTGTTGTCTTTGGGAGACAGATTAAGAGGGCAGTTTGTATCCCAATATCTTGATTTATGTTAATGTCTGATTTGCTGGCTATATCCAGCCATGTGTGTGAAAAATAAAGTAGTCTTCGTTTTGGTTATACCCTACATTGAGTCTCGGCTAGTGACTGGGAAAGGGTGTGTTGTCCTAGGATAAGGGAGCACAAGTCAGCAGAGGTAGGCGGTCAGACTATCCAGCTCCCTGACAGTGCCTATTAACACCAAGTAATTGGGCAATCAGAAGATCCTATAAAGTAATTACATCAATTTCTGGAATCTTCCTGACTGTTTAAAGACACAGGCACCTTGGTCTATGTAAACTTTTAACCAACTGAAATTCTGATATAGTGAATTAAAGCTGAAATAATTCTGTCTGTAATCGATTGTTTTAAATTGACCTCAGATGTGAAAAGAGTATCTGCCTTAATTGACTTGTCAAAAGAAATATATGGCAACAAGAAATGTTTGGAGTTGTAAAAACTTGAGTTTGGATTTCTTTAGTCTACGCGTATGTACGGTTTGAGCCTCAACTGTATAATATGCTCATAGCTTAATAAGTAAAATAAATGTGTGCCCATTGGATACACTTACTTATATGATTGAACCATTCAGCAATATTTGCTTTTCACCAAGTATACAAGATGGAAAATATGTATTTATTTTATATCTGATGTATAAAATAGAAATAGTGAATAGTATAACAACATTACATCCATATTAGAAAATGTGCCATCTAATTGAATATCATTACCCTTGCTAATTGAGTGTTCTTTTTTTTTTACCTTACCATCTGTTATGGGTCTTTGTACTATTATTTCAATTAGCGATAGGAGTCAGCCCTTGATGAAATAAAATAGAGGTTTTATACATTTAGAAATATGTTGCTTAATGCCTATGTGACTGAGGTCACTTGCTGTTTGCTTGCCAGCTAATAGGTATGATATTAATTATCTCTCTCATTTGTACAATATGCAAGCTATATTTATAATCCATTGTTTATGCCACCTGGTTTTTATTGTTGTTGTTGTTTTTAACACAAGAAACTTTACGGAATTAACTTTTCTTTTTTTATGTCTTTTTTTTGCAAGTAGTTCTACTTTCTAGATTGAGTAGGTGGATGTAGATACGATGTGAGGATTGACCATGCTGTAATGAGACATTTTCCAAGCTTGTTCTACCTTATAACCTCACGGGCTGACAAAAGTTCCAGTCAATTCACTTTGAGAACTTGACTGCTCGAGGGGCCGAGACAGAAATAGAAGTGACATTAATATGACAAAGAAAGGGGAAGACCTGACTTTGAAAATGGTGTCTACAGAGTTTTCAGTTTTCCTTTCATCCAAATTGATTAAGCACTGCATTGTTGTATTTTAAAGAATAATAGTTTACACAAATGGCTAGGATTTATTGATTTGATTGATTTGACAAGTTTTGTTGACTGAGATTTTATTACAGCTGTTCTGTCTTTCTCATTAACACATGTAATCATTAAGTATGTAAGAAATTATGTGGAGAGCTTAATATAAATTTAGATCCACTTTAAACTAGAAACAATATATCAGCTTCACAATGCTAAAAAAAGTAAAAATAACAATTCTTTAATATGAGATTTTAAGAAATATAATTTTAAGGAAAAAAAAGTAAAATTTTAATTTTGTTAATAAAAGAAGTATGACCGTATAAGCACAAATACAGGTTTTTCATATTTATTATTTTAAGAAAAGATCAGAGATGCTCAACCGAGAATGAACAATACTCAATAGCTTTCTCCATGGGGCATAACCGGCTTATGGTCCTTTCTTTACAGCTCAAATGTGTAGGGTGAGGAGGTAAAATATTCTTCATGTAAATCAGTTTATTTCTGTCTAGTCTGGGCATTTCTCCGCTAGCAGGAAATTGAGTAAATGTGTTAATGCAATTCCCAGTAAATGGAGACTTTTTCACACTTTTCTCTTTTGCACTTAGAGGTTAGCATTTATTTTAAAGGAATGGTCCCATTAATAATAACAAATTTACATTGGAAACAGCAAATTATTAGTCATGTCTTGGTGTTTCTATTGTAATAAACCATAAAATAATGGTCAAGACCCCACTCACGCGACCTGAAGGATTAGAGTGTTGACCCAGAGAATTGGTGCTTCACCTGGATTTCTGTCGGTCAAACACAGAGAACTCCCAGGTATGGTTATACACGGGTATACAAGAATAAGGCTAACCTGGAATGTGAACTTTTTAATTACTAGAATAATACTATGTTAAAGGATCAAATTAAGTTTGTTCAACCAGCTCATTGGAATTGTAGTATTTACAGTTTATTAAAGAAGCCACAAAAGGAAACATTAATTGAATGAGGTGTGTAGCTACACCTAATGCTCAGACTAGATGGGTTGAATGGTTCTTATCTGCCATCAAATTCTATGTTACAATAAATCTCAAAATAAAGTAAATAACTTTTACGAATCTCAGCTTGGTACCAGTTCATAGGTGGTAAAAAAATCACATGCAGAGATTTTAAGAATATAGAACTCTTTTTATTGTTATGAGAAGCTTGCAAATAAATAAAGGCACACAGTGTGTTCTCCCCAGACTCCTAGGTCAAGGTTAGGCAAACTGAAATAAAAACACGTACAATAAGATCCCACTGGGACTATTGTTACCCATAAACCTTTCAAGTATCAATATTTTTTTTTAATCCTTAAACTCTTCAAGCAACACGGAATGCACCCACTATACTAGACATACGAATAAGCACATGTTTAACACTAACTATAAGATAATATCAGAAACAGGAGAGATGCAACATATTAATTTTTTATTTTTGTTGATCCGACAAGTTACTGCCAAAGTTGAAAACAAAGGATTGATTATCACGTACAAAAGTAGAAAAAGCAACTAAACAAGGGATATCTAATAGAGTGTAAATCTGTTTTTTACCCTATCCCCCAAAAGAATGTTCAAAAAAAGAACCTAAGAACATCCACCAAAAGGAAGACAAACACATCATAAAATTTAGAAATTACAAGAAAAATTGTAAGTGGATCCACTTTGTGTGTAAATAGCAATAAAGTGTCCTAATATCACATGGTATGTAAGCATCTGTCCACAACTTGTAAACAGAAAAAGGACAGATCTCATCCGCACTGCTGTACATATCTTTGAATAGCTATACCAATCCACCACAGCTATGTCCTAGAGATAGAGAAGACCCACAGTGTGGATACAGAAATCCTACTTGTCCAGCTGTGCAGTAATAGTGTGGAAGTGTCCTCCATGGGCCACTCAATCGGATTCTTAAATCCTTCTCAGGCCTGACTAGAAGAGGAACGAGTTGGATGTTATATACTAGCAGCTTGCATAAATTCTTCTTATCCATATTGACCTGAACCTTGGGCACTGTGTATGTTAATGATATTCCATGTCCACTGAAGCAGCACCATCATTAGTACTGAGTCTTGGGTTGCTATATAATCTTTAGAGCCCAAACACCGGTATCCTTAACCTATGACTGTATCTCTATAGATTCCCATGTCCTGTTAATGCTAACAATACACAGCCAAGCTCTCACAACCCTGATACATTAATTGTCGGTGGACTTTCCTGCTGACATTGCAGACACGGGAGAATGGGGGCGAGGAGTGGACCTTGACAGGACCCTGCTCCTCTAACTCTGAGGATTCATGTTTTGCCCGGGGTATCATAGAAGAGACCCTTCTCCTGGAGTCTCTGAGTGAAACTCAGAGAGTTCCCTGGTATGCCTATAAACATCTGAAGGGGCCTTAAAGTTCTTTAAAACTTACATGACTATCTCTCTATATAAACATTGGTTAGCAGATAATATTAATATTAGCAAAGCCCACAAAAAGACTAATGGTTACCCTATTCCAGGAAATCGTTATCATGTGCTATTAATAAAAGACAACAAGTCAGATAGAAACACTTTGGCATTGACTATATTTTACTTTATTGACATTAATTTACAAGTCTTTACTACAATTTCTTTTTATGTGGCTTCAGGCCTACTTATGGAAGCAGGCAAGGCATTTACACAATTCATTTATAAACATTTCCTGCAATTTACATGAATGTTTTTATGACTTTATAGCTGTAGAAAACTGTGATACCCACCAAATATTCTGAGCAACAAGGAACTTCAGGGAAAGAAAGACGGACAGAGGAATTTGTACCAAAGGAGGTTATTTTTGTAAAATGAGTTACAAGCTCGGCTTTATACTGTATCAGTTTTTATATGTGAAACCAAGGCAAACAAATCTATGATGTTAAACTCGAAATAATTGTAAATACTTCATATGATAAATGTAAACACGTAGAACAGGATTAGAGGATTACATACACCCAGGCTGTATTGTTTATAACTCATATACCTTGTTTATTAATAACAGAAACCCGAAAGCAATATGTTGTATTGTAAGTTTAAACATTGTATAAAGAATAACTTTATGAAAAAAGAAAATTGATTAAACTGTTGTCAATAAATTTGATCTGAGCGCCTGCAAGCTCTGTAACATCAACAGGAGAAACGATCTTGTTTATTTGAGCTAGTGAAACATATTGGGTGCAGCCTCAGTTGAAAATAAAAAAAAAATGACATATTGCACAGATGTCCATTGAAGACACAGATTTATACCTTGTGTTATGGAGATTGACACTTTCAGAGATTTTACATTCAGCGGCAAACACTACACATGACATTTCTTGTTTTTTTTTTTTTTTTACACTTTACTATATTGCCATGTATAATATAAAACTGTGCTATACCTTTTCTAGGTAGTGCACCCCATCTAACTTGTGTACTGTATTTGTCACCATACCTGCGAGCTTGATAAATTAGCTGATCCTGAGATTGGTTCAAATATTCAAATAATAACTTATCCGAAAGATTCCATTGTAATCACTCCCTAATAGTGACAGTGCCATAAAGTTCTGGAAAGAAAAGAATATCCGTGCTTCTGACAAGTCATGTCAGGAAGCACTTATATTTTTTAATTTCCAGGAATTTATGGCACTCATACTGAAGACCGTCGTCCTGTTTATTGGAAGCCATGACCCTTTTCATCATATGGGATGGTTTCTTGTTGTTTGCCCTAAAATCCTCCGTTCCCCTTGTTGACTCTATATGGCTTTTATATGTAATCTTACCAATCCATATTTTCTCTGAACTAGTGCCCAAAACTAAACTGCATAATCCATATGAGACATAAATTATGCCTTGAATAAAGGTATAGTAGCACACCAATACCTGTTTTTTTTCATGCTAATAATTTGTGTGCAGCTTCTACTTGACATTGCACACCCACAAGGCACTGTAGTAAATGGTGTGCAAAATGTAAACATTATATTTACAGCCAAACACATGTCTATATGTCTACATACCACTGTAAAGCTTTAGAGCCTTCTTTGGCAAGATCTGCTCAAAAAATGAATTATTATTTGTGTTTATAATTCTTTTTTAAATCTATCTCTAAATATTAAAATCAGAAGTCTTACAATAACCTCAGTGATCTATTGTAGTAAACTTGGGTGAATGCCATGGGGTCTTCTTGCTTTATTAATCCTGCAAAAATTAGGTTATATTTTTCTGCAAAAATGTCTCTTTTAGTACTACATTTTTGGAATGTAGAAAAAGAAATAATTTGGTATGTTATCTTTCTCTTTATCATTACTGTGTGTTTTCTGAAACATTTTTGAAATTATGTCTTAGCTGAAGTAAAGTCTTGTATGGAAGGATGTGCCTGTCATTATATTGACTGGTAAAATCGCTACTAAGCTCTCTCTTTCGTAGCTATTATGTATTTTAGTGGAGCATGATAAAAAAAGTAGAGGGCAAGGTTATTACCAGAAAAAGGGAATACATCTACAGATTTCATTAAGCATGTAGACGATCAATGGAAGATTTTCCATTTGTGAACAAAGAAAGTCTTTCAATATACTACCCAAGTATTTCTAAAAAACCTGAAACACTTTAACAATTGATTTCAGATATCTATTTGTCATGTAAAAACCCATTACAAAGACACTATAGATGTACCACACCTTAAGCAGAAAGTAAAGTCAACAGTTCAAGTGTGATGTCATATATGAATAAAACATTAAAATAAATCTCAACTAAAACATTATCGATTGAATGTACTCACTTAAACAAATATTAACTAAAACATGTAACTTAATGGAGGTTATACATAAAGGGCAGTGTAATCTGAACCAGGTAGACCAGAGACCCTGGTTGTCGTTGCTGCCTTCCTTTTAGCACAACTTGGCTCCAAGATGCATAGCTGCTTTGGGTTTTTGAGGGGAAATAATCTCCCGAAAGAATCGTACCAGTTAGGATCCAAGAGAACACATACTTTATTAGGACTGGGCATGGTTCATGTCGCCACTTTACCAGGGGAAGGGGGGTTGACATACAACAGGAAAAAAGGAACATATTAACACAGGGCTCGACAAATCCCGGGCGCCAGGTCGCCATGGCGACTCAGAATTTTGTCCTGGCGCCTAAGAGTTTGTCAGCCTCTTACATTCACAAAAAAATGCCCCCGTGTCACCACGCGGGGGCGCTGCTGTTGCTGTCTGCCCAGGAGTCTGGGCAGACAGCACAGCCACTCCGAGCCCGCCCCCCGAGCCTGAGATCACTCCCACGGAGTGATCCTGTAGGCTGAAACCGCGATTGCAGAGAAACCTGCAATAGCGTTTTCAGCTGCCACAGGCAGCTTCAGGAAAGGGGGTTCAGTGTTGATTGGGTCCCCACACAAGTGTGGGGACCTGACACAACATCCCCCTGCTGCCTGATCGCTCCATGAGAGCAACAGGGCAGCGTTAACCCCTTCAATGCCGCGATCGCGGCATTTAGGGGTTAATTCCCGTTTTTCAAGGGGCTCTGCTGCTGGTGGTCTGCCTGGAAGTCCAGGCAGACCAGCAACAGCAAAAACGAGCCCCCACAAGCCCTTTGATGACTCCTGTAGGCATGGCAATGGCTGGTCTATAGACCAGCAATTGCTTCCCAGCTGCCAGAGGCAGCTTCAGTGACAGGGGGAGAGGGTTCTTTGGTCTCCACATGAGTGTGGAGACCAGCCCCAACACCCCCCTGCTGCCTGATCGCTCCATGAGAGCGACAGTGCAGCGTTAACCCCTTCAATTCCACAATTGTTTATAACACATTTGTGGCATTGCAGGGGTTAACATTTGTCCCCACAAGCTTGTGGGGACTAAATATCAATCAATGCTGTGCTCCAATGGAACATCAGCATTGAAAGTGTTAAAAAAAATATATCAAAAAAAATTATTTAAAAAAAAAAAACCCAAAAAAACAGCACTGACCTGAAAGTCCAGGGTGCTTCCAGGTCAAATGCTGTGAGTTTAGTAAGTGGGCTGATGATGATCAGATCACTCCTGACCAACTGTTAGTTTAAAAAAAAATCCTGGCTCCTAACTTTTTTAGCTGGCGCCTAGATTCACAACAAATTTGTCAAGCCCTGTATTAACATAATTAACACATAACACAATCATATATGTCTACCAGTGCAATAGATGTGTGGAAGTGTCTTCCATGGGCCACACAATCAGGTATGGACAAAAGTTTTGGGAGACCTGACCATTACACCAACTGGGACTTTAATGACATTGCATTCTAAATACATAGACATTAATATGTAGCCGGTCCCCCCTTTGCAGCTATAACAGCTTCCACTCCTCTGGGAAGATTTTGGAGTGTTTCTAAATGAATTCTTGCCCGTTCATCCAGTAGAGCATTTGTGATGTCAGGCACTGATGTTGAATGAGAAGGCCTGGTTCGCTATCTCTAGTTCATCCCAAAGGTTTTTACTTTATTTGTTTGTAAGGTTTGTTATATATTATTTAAATTCCACATTTGTTTTAGGAATGTATCTATAGTGGATAACAATTATTTGTATCCAGATATCCAAGCTGGAAAATGATCTTTCTTTCTGAAATTCATGCCATCTGTTTGTATTTCTATTCTGGGAGTGGTAGCCAAATTCCCCTATCATGTTTGTCATCATTTGACCTAATTAATCATCATTCTTCGTGCCACAGCCAACTCCTTTCAAAGGAATTTGACAAGGGAAGACCATCTATATTCTTTTTAATTAAAGAGCATTTGCTTAAGATTTCTGCTTTTGGTTGCATTCATGTTACGTAGGCTTTAGCTTAGTATTTATACTAGATACCAGAAGTACTTTATAGACTGGGCAACCTTTGATGCCCCTATATATATGTCATCTCCTAGGATGATATACTTCTCCCACCTTGGTAATTTAAAAGAACAAACGGGAAGAACTTGAACAGCGTCTATAGCATTCATTTACTTACTATATTATATATTTAAATTTAATTGTTTAATTTATTTTATCTCCCAGTTATCCACAATCTGTATACACATTGGTTAAAGAAACTAAATTGTATAATAAAATCAATTATTATTAATTTTAATGTCTTGCTCAGTAACCTAAATAGCTATTTATAGGTCACACGTTACTATCAGAAGTCTCAGTAAAACCCTGCCCCTTAGCCCCCATTGAATTTGTATTGGGGTAAAACTTTAACAGAAGAAATTAATGCTGGAAACGGCAAACAAAATAATAAGAAATACATTTAAAAAAATATATATACATATATATATATAGTTAGCCACAGTAAAAGCTGTGATGAAGACAGTTAGCTTTAAGTGTGTGTCACTAACTCTATATAAATTACAAACATTTACAAGCAAGCAGATGTATTTAAAAACATTAGTCAATTAAAGCTTATACCGATTAATTAAACATAGTTCATTAACATTAAAAGCCATTTTTGGTATTTGTTTAGTTTAGTACTTTATTTTAGGAAGATTGAACTTCACAAAATATAGGAATATATTTAACACATATATTTTTTTATTCAAAGATCCCTCAATGGATTTTATTATTTTCATATAATTTAACATTTTAATTTTATAAACTGTAGTACAAATATCCAACAAATCCTGATTCAGCCCTGATCCTTTCCAGTTCTTTAAGACTTTTCTAAAAGCTCAGTTTGTCACACTGGGAAATCTAGATCAACTATATCTTGGTCTGCTTTATTTATTTATTATTTTAACCATTTTAGGCTAGGTTTCCACTTGGGTTTTTTTAGCTAAAAACGCCTATAAAAACGCCAATAGCGCCACCTGGCGTTTTTTTGTGAAAAACGCATGCAGCCAGATGTTAGCTGTAATTCAATGGGAAATCGCAAAATGCCATTTCCACTTGGCGTTTTTCTGTTTGGCGTTTTTTCAGTCCTCTTTGGCGTTTTTCTGCTTTTTTGGGCTCTGTGGCAGTTTTTCAAAACTGCAGCATGTTGACACTCTGGCGTTTTTTGCAAGAAATCTTGGCTTTTTTTCTCCAATAGAAGTCTATGGGAGAGAAAAAACGCCATGAAAAAGCCATGTGGGTTTATTGCCTTGGCGTTTTTTATGGCGTTTTTTCCACAGTTACAATGCAGAGGATGGACCCAGTATCTGTGTGTCCTACGAGAAATAGGCTGAAAACAAACAGTTTCACACAAAACAAAGTCCTGGACTGGTTCATATTGAATTTTACACCATTTGGAACAAACATGCCATTACAAACAAACATACGCGACCAGATCCTGCGTGCCAAAAGCAACAGCAAACAATTTGCACCATCATTTGGGGCCAATCTTCCCAGAGGAGCAGACATTCGGAATAAAGCATGCCTTACAAACCACAGAAAAGAGACAACAGGGTCTACCAAGTAAATGACATCAGGAGAGGGCAGATACTTGCCATTTATCCTAATCCCTTTTAGCTGGGTGAAACTTCTAACTTGTAAAGGCTGGAAAAACTGCCTAAGGTCAAAAAAAGCAATTTCCACAGAAAGGCTAAAACGCCAGAAAAAACTCCAGAAAAAACGCCAAAACGCAGGTAAATGCAGTGGCAGTTTTCTTGGCAGTTTTCCTGGCGTTTTTCATCAAGAAAAAAACGCCGGACAAAAACCCAAGTGGAAACCTAGCCTTACTTGTAAGATTTTATTAATACTTCTGTACTTTACCTTTTTGTAAATTTAATGCAATTTGTATTTTTTTTCTTCTTTTAGAATACTAGTGTCACTTTTTGGAGCGAACACAATTCTAACCGATTAACCTAGAGCTAGGATTCCAAATATAATAACAAGTTTGCAAATACTTTTTTCAATACTTTTTTTGCTTTTGTATTCCTATTTGAGGAGAGAGAGAGAACCTCTCTTTGGGACCAAAATTTCTCTGTTTGTGCCCAGGTAGCCAGAAAGTTATTAGGTGTGGTCTTATGCACACCAGGGAACTCTCTTAGTAAAGTGCTGCTTCTCTATGTCTCCGAGTTACTCTAGGGAGGGGCACAGTGTTTGGCCATGCCCACTCCACTACCCACTTCCTGTTTGGGTATAACCCAGCGCCAGTGTATAGTTAGCCATGCCCCTTCATAAACCCACTCCCGCAGAAGGGAGAGAGTTCCAGGTTCCCTGGTATTGTCATGTGTCCTCAATAGAGATTCTGTCCATCAATCCAATCTAGCGGTCAATTTGGAGATTTTCTCCTGTAACCTTAGGAGTCATAGGAAAACAAACTCTACTCATAATGTTCTTTCTATGTATCTAGTGTGCCAGGCGGCAAAATATAAACAAGAGCTTAAGCTTAAATGGAACATCTATGCTACAAAAATAAGAAAAAATTAATTATTGGTTAATTTAAAGCTCTGTGTATATTACAGTTAATTTGTTGTGCAACATTCTATGTATTGTAATGCTATATTTTATGTGGAACACAATAAGCCCAATTCTTACTAATCGTTCATCTAAATAATTAGTTTTGTTTTTCACATTATTTTCTATAACAATATGGTATTTGTGTTTTTTCCCTTACAAAATGTTATATATGTGAAGTTTTATCCGGGAGGCATTTGGCACATTCACAGTGTTTTGTAGAATTGAATTATTAGTTCTGTTCTGTTCAATATTTCCACATAAGTATAGAGCATCTGTTGGGTGTTAAGGCAATTAAGGCATATAGTACATCATATATATTGTATACAGAATATACTATGTACTATTTTTTGCAAGCCAAAAATGATGCTGTGAAAAATATACCTTGCCGGCAAAACAGACCTGTCCATATAAACAGATAAAATGAATCTCATTAATATCAGCATGCCATCACAAACTGATCAACATTTTCTTGTAATGGTGCCAACAGTTTTGAATTTAATATGATGTCCCATCAATAACAGACAGGTAAGCTTATTTAAGCTTTTAATACATCTGGCGAGATGTCAGTGTTAACGTTGATCTAAGTAATTTATGTTAGATCATAAGAATCAATTCGATTTTGCATATATTTCACTAATGATTTTACAATGTTGTTTCTTCATATTTTGTAAAGAAATCTCTAAAAGGAAACTGTTGTCTTGGTTTTAGGTACAATTACTTATAGCTTGTACTTTTTGTTTAAGTTCAACACCTGGTAACTAAGGGTTGTGTGGCAAGACCACTATTATTCATTCACGTTCTCTACCATTCTCCATCATCATCCTTATAAGACTTCCTAAACCAAACTTAAACGATGCATTGCAATTTACTTCTGGACTTCTGGAGCTAAGGCCGAGTGGGAAAGAAATAAATATACACTGCAAAAATTCACTTTAAATAAGCAGTCATGCGTATTGTGTTTTGTTCTGGGATTAGTAAAACAAGCTGAGTGCACCGATTGCTATTTCTGTGCTGGGTTTGTGCACATGCATGCAGACTGCGTGTGTGACAGTCATGGGGGACACACGTTCACGTGCTCCTAATGCCTTGGATTTAACGCAGGTACAACGTATACTTTCCATTAGCATTTTAACCTGCCAGACAGGCAAACATTTTTACAGCAACTCAAGGAAAGAATGAGAGTTTTTTTTTTAATTATTAAGTACATTTTACAAGTTACATTTCCAGTAGGCAGCCAGTATATTTGTCAATCTTTGTTGGCCAGACATCTAGGTGTTTCACTTGTAACAATTTTTCTATGTAGGTCACAGGAGTGTTCTCTAGCTGCTGCGCCATTTATTTTATGCTCAAATCCATTATTTTTATAATCATCATTCTTCCCTCTAAGCACACATCCCCAGTGGGGAATTAGTGCATAGTTAGCAAAACCTTATAAGACACATTAATTATTACTTATTTACTGAATGATGGTAAAGGTTCATTTTCTTACTAAGAGTCTCATCAACTTAATTAAACAAAGACACATGCAATTCAGTCTCTCAGTGATAAACCTCATTTGTAATGTAATAACACAGATTAAAGACGCACGCTTTACACACTACACTCTACATTTCAAGCATGCTGTAGCTGCGTGGGTCACAGAGGTTGCTGGTACCCTTGCCATGAGTTTAACCTTCGTGGATGACCTTCCTTGCCTGTTGCCTGTGACCCTACTTGTAATCTTGATTTTCTATTTACAAAATATATCTGGCATATACGAACATGAAATTCCATGTTAATGACTGGACTTATGCTTTCAGATCCATACAAATGTTCATTTTAACGAACGGTTTTACATTTGTCAGTCCAACAGCACAGAGGGGCCCCAATGTAACAAGTTGAAGAAAAAGGGAGAATTTTAAATTTCCATTTATATTTTATTAGGTTTTTTTCACTCTCACTCACTAACTCTCTCACACTCAGTGTCTCCCTACCTTCTCAGTGTCTCAGCTTCTTCATCTCCTTTGCTCCACTTCTTGTTCTCTGCTTCTTCTGTCCTCTTCAGTGGTTTGCTTTCGCCGGCTCTCCACAGAATACTGGTGTAGTAGTTCCACAGTAGGTGGAGCCTTGGCGCACACCTTTTACCCTAATTGGAGGAATAGAGGAGAGGCTATCCCTATTACACAACATTTTAAATAGAATTTGAAAGATATCTGTATCGCTCTTATTCTGCCAAGGACTACTCTGAAACAAAAATAAACATATAGTGATTATAGTCTTGTTTTCATAAAAAGGTTGCTAATGGTGAATGGAAAATTGATCAAAATGATCAAAAGTCAAAAATTTACCATTTTTTTTTTTATATAGAAAACATTAAAGTGCTTTTTCTTTGCTATATTTTCACCCTTCCGGAAGTCTGGGAAAACAGGAACTCTAGGAAATAATGTAAGCGCAAGAACATGCTACTGTTCTCATATAATTATGTTTTATGTTATTGTTTATTGGGAGTAGAAAAAAATACTTGTTTTGCAAAACAAAAATGGTCTGCACCAGCTAATACTATGTATCGTTATTGATCGACTTGTTGGTTGATCACAAGAGTGATTTTCATAGTTTTCACACTAATTGAGACTGCTAAAAAAAGCATCGAACTTTTTCACATTTTCCCACGTGTGCTTTGAAAAGAAGCTTGCGTTAGTGAGAAAACTACCAAAATCACTTTTGTGATCAACCAACAAATGGATCAATAACAATACTTATCATAAGCTGCTGTTTCCAAGCACACATCGAATCATTTTCAGATTTTCCCAGATGTACCCTCAACACAAAAACAATGTGGATCTTTTAAGTTACATTGAAATCTGATGATATTCAAGAAAAATTAAGTTAAAGTACTCTATAGTACTGGGTGCACTTTATAATAATCATGGATCAGTACAAGTAAATATATGTCACCACTATTGTAAAAGGAAACATGCCTATGTAGTATAATTTCAATGGAACATAAAAGAGTACTGGATTTATTGGTAAGCGGTAACACAATCTGGGTACAACGGTACAAATAAAGCTAAGAGGAACCTGTTGGTGTTCATGGAAACTTGCATCATAACACCTTTTTTGAAAATGACACCCATCTATCTAAAATACTCTTCTGACCTTAACTTTATCAGGAATCAAAAAAGCTCTAAAATTACAAACAAATCTCATTCTTCTGTGTTGCATTCTTGTTATAATAATGCTTGTTTGTAGAAATGTTTATAACCAGTCGAGGGATACTTAAGAACTTCGATGACTGGCTACCCAGAGCTCTTCCTGTTCTAGGGTAGTGCTAGCCAGGTCAAACCCAGAGAGTTCCCGGGTATGGATTAGTGACATCTTACACTTATCCTTTGTAGAATGTCAATTAAATAGAATATGTTGAGTTTAATGACACATTTTGCTTTAACACACTAGTAATATCACTAGTAATATACAGGCTTCATCAGAGTCCACCTATGGTGTGCTATGATGATAGAGTCTCAAGAACAGACAAAGGATGTTGCCATATGAAGCCATATAAAGTTTTGTAGGGTTTGGTAGGATATGTAGCCCCAGGGGGAGTATGTGTTGTGCCACATAATATGTTTATATATATATAGGCCCCTAGAGTAGGGCGCGCCGGTGCTCCACCACACAGTTTACATACACCTGGGCTGAAACAGAATCCAGGCCAGGAGTTCAGGCTGACTCCAAAACACTGGTCAGCTGCAAGCAGTTAGCTGCAGTGACTGCAATAAAGTCTTGCCAGATGGACAGAAGATGAGAGCTTTGTTAGAGGGCTGGAAGCAGCACAGCTTGCTATGCACTAAAGAGACAGTCTAAAAGGTTGGTGAGCCTACATTTTGTTTAGTTTAGACCCTGATTAGTAAGAGACATCTATGTTACTAAGAGCTCAGATGAGCTTGGCTTTTGTTTGGGATGTATGGTTCTGTTACTAACTGCTGATGTGAATTAACAATAAACTGTGGCTGATTAATTTACAAAGACTTTGGCTTGAATACCCTAGAGGACCGTGCTGTTTGCAAGGAATTGGTACCCTGTGTGGGTGCAGGATCACAGTAAATATACATTTATATTATATAAATAAATGCATTTTAACCAATTTCTTCTTGAAATGAATAATTAATACATGTAATTTTTTTTTTTAATTGTTTTGAGAAAAAAAAGAAAATTAGGTAGATACTGATTTGTTTCTAAGGTGAACTTTCTTGGTAAAAGTAAAAATATTTGCATTGTAATTCAAAGTGATGTACCTGATAAATCATACACAAAGTTTATAAAACAATTGAAGCATCTTATAAAAAAATGATCAATTTTTATTACCTTAGCAATGTTTACAATATATTTGAAGGATCACTTTGCTAATAATAATTGTCACATTAAGAAAAACAGTCTATTTAAAAACACATAGTCAAGTAGACATTTATGGTAGTGAACCATCCAGAGAGGTAATGGGCCGTGATTGAATGATCAACCAAGCGGTGTATTTGAGCAGGATTAATTTTTTGGAAGTCTAATGGCTTTGCTAACATATTGTGAACAAATTAGTCCTGAAGACTTGATTTAGTGAGATAATATGTTTAGTTATACCGAAACATAACGTTTAATAGACTAGCTCATGCCTAATTGAAACTGCCTGTAGTATATTTAACCATAATTGTCACTTTGTACATTTGGTTGTGTCACAGTGCTTGATGAAAGAAGGTGACATCAGTAACACAGAGAGGGTTGGTGCACTCTGTGGTTAGATTCTAAATGCATTGTGTCTGTTATTCAGAAAGAAAATATGAATATACAGTATATCAGCTTGTGCATAGACCATGAATAGAACGTAGAATATAACTATAATAAATTAGATGGTGACACCAGTAACACAGGGAGGTTGGAACACTCTATTGTAGGAATAGGATTCTAAATGCATTGTACCTGTTATTCAGAAATAAAATATGAATATATAACAACTTGCAGATAAGCCTAGAATATAACTATAAATTACATGGGGCAGAGGTGAAAAGGACAACCGACGATAAAGGCCTTTTCAAAAGTGCCAATGCATTTGTGTTAATATGTACACTTTGGCATATTGCAATTTAGGTTTTTTATGTTCTCTGTCTCATATATATCTTATGCGGCGCATTTGACTTATGATAGGTTCTGTACTTTTCCTTTATACTTTTGTTAGTCTTTTATCTTATGTTTTCTTTTTGTACTATAGCAATAGCTGACGGTGGTGTTTTGTCACAGAGAAGAGAAGCTTCTACTTGTTTCCTCCTTTTCCATGCACCCTACTATGTGGTATTCCTGATGTTTAACCACAGAAGGATGGATATTTGTGCTTTTAATGCACAGATCACTTCTCCTCCAAAACAAAGGTGTCTGAGGATAGTAAAAGCACACATTATAAAAAAATACACATATTTTACATTATCACATGTATAAAACGGAAACATTTGGTATATAAAGATATATTTGGTTTAAGCAAAATGTAATTGGCCAATAGAGAAACACTTGGTACTCCTGTGTTTAAAAATCTTTGTTCGCCTATTTTAAATAATTGATAATAAACTTGTTTTATATAAAAAGAAAAATGTATACCTAAGCGCAAACAAATATTACATTTGTGCTGCAAACACAGGTCTGACAGAGAGAGAGGAGACTTTGAGCCTTGCTTCAAGATACCCTGTACACAGGGCCGGACTGGGAATAAAAAGCAGCCCTGGAAACATTTGGAGACCAGCCCCATATAGTTTATCTCACGGTCAAGCTCTTATACCCACACACACCCCTTATACATACCCGAGTCACCCTATTTGCCATACAAACAACTATAAAACATTATTTTTATCACATTATTTGTATTAACCCCTTAAGGACAATGGGCGGTCCCTAAACCCATTGAAAACAATGCATTTTGTCATTAAGGGGTTAAAATGCCAGAAAGCAAAAGTGTTAGAAGGCCCTAATAAATTAAATACATTACACATAATGGAATCAAAACATTTGCTACTGCAGACATTTTTAGATGAAAAAGTTTATTCAGTGTAACAAAACAGTGATCACATTATTCTTCACAATATTCTTTTATTTCTTTATTAATTCATGTAAACTATTTTTTCATATTTAAGAAAAAAAAAATTGTTTTGTTTTTATTTCCTTTTATTTGTCAACCTGCCCCCATCCCAATTTGCACATCTGCCCCCAGGTTTGCCACTCTGCCCCCAGAAATGCCTTATACCCTCCTATATGCCACTCTGCCTCCCTGATATGCCTTATACCCTACTATATGCCACTCTGCCCCATGATATGCATTTTAACCCCCTATATGCCACTCTGCCTCCAGAAATGCCTTATACCCCCTATATGCCACTCTGCCTCCAGAAATGCCTTTTAACCCCCTATAAGCCACTCTGCCTCCAGATATGCCTTATACCCCCTATATCCCACTCTGCCTCCAGAAATACCTTTTAACCCAGAAAAGCCTTATGCCCACCATATAACACCCCCCATATAACACCCCGCTAGACTTACCACTGCTTCTGACTCCCGGGTGTCTGGTGGGGGCAGTGGGTGGAGGCTGGCATTCATGAAATTAAAGGGGCTGGCGTGCATGCACTGCGCCGCCCAATGGCCGTGCCTTAGCTCTTCGTCCTACCCCTTTTAAGACATGTGACGAAGTGCTGAGGCACGGCCATTGGGCAGCGCAGTGCGTGCACACCGGCCCCCTTAATTTCATTAGGCGCAGGAGGAGGCGGCTTTCAATCCCGCTTGCAGCCTTTCAGCGGCTGGTTTGAATGTCGGTCTGCCGGCCTACTGGGAAATTTCCTGGTATCCCGGTGGGCCAGTCCGGCCCTGCCTGTACAAGCCTTAAAGCCATACCTTTAATTAAAGACAACCCATCACAGTAACCAGGCTGAATCATGTTCTCCTACATAGGAGGAGTGGGTTGCTCTTATACCAGGCAAGCATTCCTTTAGTCTATTATCACACATAATCTGAACAATTTTTTCCTCTTTTTATCGAGATAATCTACACTGAGATATGTTTTATTTCTGCAGTGATTAGATTAAGAATAATTGAAACTTCAAGAATCCAATATTTAAAAGGGTAAGTACTCCTGCTAATTTTCTTTTTAACCATTAATGTACGAAATTCACGTTGCTTTATGCCTGCTTTCTTTTTGAAATACAGTTATCGGTAAAAAGCCATGCAGCGTAATGTTAACACAAGTTGAACTTGAGGAATATGACGTTTTCTTATTTGTTGTGATACTTTGGTTTGTGCTACCTAGCCATTTTCCTGATCTAGATAAATGTTTTCTAACCCTGGACATTGAGCTGCGGTTGGTGTGCTATAAATGTAGTTTAATGTAGTTCCAGTCAACTAAGGTTAATGGCAAAAGGCAGTTTGCTGTTCTTTCCTCCTGATTCATTTCAGCCTAATATGCTTCCTTTGTTTTTCTTTTTAAAGTCGAACAGGGTAATTGTTGTTTAACCCTCTGAGTGCCAGTCGGAGGTCAATGCAAATAATGGCACATAATACATTATGCATCGACCTAACCATCATAAAAAATACCATTATAGGGCTTTGATGCTTAAAAGTTTACAGTAATGAACTACCAACACATTTTGGATGAATTTTATTATTGAATAACTGCACTTTTACATGAGAAACAAAAGTTATGATATAAATATCATCAACATCATTATATGAGGCAGACATCCTAGCTCCTTATCATACTGCCTGTGATAAACAGTAGAATGGCTCATTGTTAGTCGCCCAGTTGGACATGCTGACTAATAAAGGTCTATGGCAGAATAGACTTCATTAGGTTTTACCACAAAGAATTAGCCCAGTGTGGGAAGTCACCCAAAACATCATAACAATGGCAGCCTGCAGATAAAGCAAATTCTTGGAACAAAATTAGATAAAACCTGGCTTTTGTTAATGATAACCTACATTACTGTAAACACCATTATTTATTATGCTCAAAGAGATTTTTTTACTGGAATTGTTCTTTAGCCAGACAAAAAAAAATAGAATCTTCACTGGGTAAGAGCAGAAATGTAACTCATATAAAGCTGAAATATGCCCTTAAATGCAGGTATTTAAAGAAATAACAATCAAACCAAAATATCAGTATAGCTTCTAAGGGCAAGTATTTTGCAAACATTCCCTCATATGTTAGTCATTAGTCTGATATTTTTTAAGGTAATAAGCAATGACTGGGTTTTCCACTTTCACCTACGATGGGCCTATCCATAAATGTAATGGCCAATCCAGCTGATGGTCTTCTTGCTCACTTTTTTAATAGTGATACTAACTGCACCTCCGTGGTAAGGCCCATGGAGGCTGAAACACGTTACTGGGGTTACTGCTTCTCGGCTATGGAGGCTGGGTATGCTTGGAGACCCTTGTTAGGCCCACAATGACAGTTGACGTGTGTGGTGGGGGTGCACAGTAAAAATTCACATTGTCAGGGCTGGTAAGAGTACCAATCAATCAAGAAATCTTTATTTTTATCTCTGTCTCTTACTGTCCTAGTATATGGCTTTGGGGTGGAGGGAAGGATTCTTATGACACCAGCCATTAGCTGGGACCTTGTGTGGTAAATATGTTTTCTTTTTCCATATTTTCCATGAGCATCCGGCCATCCCTTAGGCTTTGGCCAGGGAGGAAAGTAAGAGGAGTGTAGCCGTAGAAGAAGAATACTGGGGATCTGGTTTCCTCTGCAGCCCTACCACTTTAGATCAAAGCCGCATTCTTCACAAGGGGAAGTGCAAAATGCCGCAAGCTCCTAGGGAAAAAATGTATGCCTGGGGTTATTGGTTGTCTTGTAAAGGTGACATTTGTCTTGCATTTTGGTTCTAGATTGACCTTGTGGGTGGATAGACTAATATGCTGGTAGAGCTTTTTCTTTTGTCATGACACGTGGCTTTAAATTTGAGACTGACTTGAATGTGGAAGTTTGTTTTGTGTTTTACTCCTTGTAGGTGGGATTAGACTATGCTGATGGAGATTTTTCCACAAGTGAGTTAAAATATGGGACTCTACTGATCACGGTTGATTATAGGACAGGCTGTTAAGATGTCTGTTTGTAGCTGAGCTACCCTCATACCTCTTTGTACACATTTTCTTTCCATTTTAAGAGTGCCACACCTTGAAGTCAATGTCAATATTAAATTTCCGCTTACACCTGTCTCTTAGACACATTCAATGCAGTTTATACTCTCTCCATAATTCGTATGCCTTATCTTATAGTTTTGAAAGAGGAGCCATATAAGAATGGGTAAATCACAAGAAAAGTTATATCAACTTTTACAATGATACTGTTGGATATCACTGTAGTTCAGATCGCTGCATTACTCTCCATTGAAAACATGACCCTTGTATTGCCCATGTTCCTAGGAGGTTCCCATTTTGGTTCTGAACCACCCCCATTAGTAATGACACAAGACACCAGCAGGATTGGATGTAGGCATTTATTTAGAAATATTTATAGACATAAACAGTATGAAAAATCTATCACACCCTATGACACTCTGTATAACTGAACCCATCTGGGTTCCGATTCCAGAACCATCAGTGGGGACACTGCCCCCCCACCAGTCGTCCGGGTACCACACCTTGGATCGGAAGGGGCAGATAGCCCCTTTAGCATGCACTCAACTCACTGGTGTGCTGTCCAAAAGAGGCACCTGTCCCTGTGTTTGGGCTATTTATTAGTCCTCCCCTACCTCTAGACCCTGTCTTCACTCCTTTCCCAGAACCCGCACATCTCTTTGAAATAACACATTGTGAGGGGGGGTGCCCTCCTGGAGGTCATGCACCCTTGGCCAATAACTCCCATATCTTCCTCAGTATAGTCCATTACACTAATTTTTTCCATACACAAGCAGCTCTGTTGTTTTAAAAGGACCTCTAATCATTACGTATAACCTCAATGTAAAGAATAATCTTTTTTTTTTTTTTTTACATTATCCATAATGCTTAAATTGACCAGATATAAATAGAATTAAGATAGAATAAAGATCGGATGACAGTGTAAGGTAACATGATGTAATTTGATAGAACAGTATTACAAAATTAAAGGATTGTTTTGAAATGTTTAAAAACAACCAAGATTTGATAACACAATACAAACAGTTGATGGTATATGAGAAATTGTATAAAGCATTGTGTATATTTTGCAGATTTGCTATAAATATATATGGGTATATTCAAATGCGTTGTTAGATATGTTTTCTTTTAACTAGTTCTAATAGTAGGTAAGAGGATAAAGTGAGACAGAAAACAAATTACTGCATCTCAGAAAAGTAACATAGCTTGCAATAATTACACAAGGAAGGATGGACTGCAGTTAAAATGATTTTTGTGGAATGCATCAAACACAAGCAAGGGTCACTAGTTCACATATAGGGAATTTCCCAAAAGAAATGACAGCTTTTACGTCTACACTCAGAGATATTATGTGCTGTGTCAAGTCATTTTTCAGGAAGGCCAAAGTGTGTAGAAAATCATCTTAAAAGAAATGCCTACAGCAAGCTTACAGGCAACCTGTTCAGGCCCCTTGATGAAGCACTGTTTATAAATGCCATACTCACAGTGGCATCTCCAGCAATCATATTTGGGGCGCGAGTCGCATTGGTCATATCTCTATCTATCTATCTATCTATCTATCTATCTATCTATCTATCTATCTATCTATCTATCATAGACAGCACCCAGATTACACCCACATGACTTGCTCCAACACCTGTATTATACACACACAGGTCTCCTCTCAGTCAGGCTCACATGCACCCTTTATCCATTCTATACACTTTAGGACCAAAACAACAATAATGGATAGATTGTCGAAATACACACATATACACTCTACCTTTACAAATGCTTCCCCATAAACAAACACTCCTCTTGAAACATACATACAGACACATTCACACTTGCCCTACACATAAACATGACGGCTTACACTTGCCCTTGCATCCACACACTTGCTTGCCCTTCAGATGTACTTTCTCTCTCTGCCTTTCTGATTATCTTTCCTCTTTTTCATTATTTCTTCCCTTTCTGCCCATCTTTCTCCTTTCTTGTTACCCCCTTTATCTCTCCCTTTCTCTTTGATCCTTTCTTTTCTATCTCTCCCATTTCTCTTTAAACCCCCTTCTCTTTGATTCCCCATCTTATTATCTCTCCTTCTCTTTACCTCCCTTTTTCTGTATATCTCCTCTTTCTGTAAATCTCCCCTCCTCTTTCTCTTTAGCTCCCCTCCCTTTCTCTTTACCACTCCATTTTTTATCCCTTCCCCTTTTCCTTGAAACCCCCTTTCTCATTAACACTCCTATTTTTCTTTATTTCTTTTCCTATTTTACTTTACCTCCACCTTTACCTCGTCATCTCTCTGTAACAGAGTCCTGGTGCTCCAGCTGAGCACCTCTGCTAATTTTTGCTTCCTCTTCTATTTTCGGGCCATCTGCTATCACTGCGCCAAGTCGAAACTTCTCAGTCGTGCAAAGCATTTAGACGCCCTCCTCGAGACGATCGATCAGTATTTCAAGTTGAATTATAACCAGTGATCGTAACAGTTGAATATAGCAAATGATTATAGCCTTCACCCCGCACTATGAGTCGAGACTACATGTAGATGTCGAAACGAGAAAAACCAAGAACAGGCAGAGCCCTCGGCACCTCCAAAGCAAACAAGCCGCTTAGACTTCCCAGCACAATGCCCCCTCAGCCCCCGTGGCGACCACTCCAACCAGGGCAAAATGGGCTCAGTCTCCTCACCCCTGACCAGATATCCAGGACCTCTCCCACCCAAAATATAGGAACCTCTGCCCTGCACCCCTGGATCCATGACACTCTACCACTTTTCATTATCCCTTCATTTCTCATTAACTCTTCCCTTTCTCCCCATCTCTCTCCCAATCTCACACTATCTCTCTCCTTTATATATCCAACTTTTGTCTCTATTTCTCTTCCTTCTCCATCTTGCCTCCTCTTTATCACTATCTCTCCTCTTATTCATTATGGGCTCAGTCTCCTCACCCCTGACCAGATATCCGGGACCTCTCCCACCCAAAATATAGGAACCTCTGCCCTGCACCCCTGGATCCATGACGCTCTACCACTTTTCATTATCCCTTCATTTCTCATTAACTCTTCCCTTTCTCCCCATCTCTCTCCCAATCTCACACTATCTCTCTCCTTTATATATCCAACTTTTGTCTCTATTTCTCTTCCTTCTCCATCTTGCCTCCTCTTTATCACTATCTCTCCTCTTATTCATTATCTCTCCTTCTCCATCTTGCCTCCTCTTTATCACTATCTCTCCTCTTATTCATTAATGAATAAGAGGAGAGATAGTGATAAAGAGGAGGCAAGATGGAGAAGGAAGAGAAATAGAGACAAAAGTTGGATATATAAAGGAGAGAGATAGTGTGAGATTGGGAGAGAGATGGGGAGAAAGGGATATGACATCATTAATAGCTGGCACACTTTGTGAGAGAGCAGGGAGACAGAGGTCTGAGCAGACCCTGCGTTCCCTATATTTTGGGCCCTGCTCCTCCAGCAGGGTTGACAATATTTCAGTTGGGGGGACATGGGAGCATGATATTAGATAGGAGGAGTATGGCCCCCTCTGCTCCTCTAGTGATGTCACTGGATACTCCATGACAGTCCAATAAAAGTGGTACTCAGGTGAATGCCACTAAAATTGACCCCCGGTATGCTCCACAGTTATATAGTAATGTGTTGGACATGCTTGTGCTTCTGCGGAAAAAAAAACAGCTCATTTAAACCTGTACAAACACCAAAGAGGGGAAGATAAAGGCTTCTAACGACACACAGCTAATTTAAAAGTATTTACTAGGAACATTAAATACCTATTTTTGTCCATCACATTACAGCATATTACAGTTTGCAAGGTATAACAGTGTCTTTATGATAAGTCCTATTATTAGGATGTTAGTCTTTATTAACATCATGTTTCTGTGTATCACAGATGCACTAACCAAAACAAGGTAATGTGAAAGTAAAAAGACTATAACTTTAGAAGTGTCTGTAATAATTTCAATATTAAACTGTAGATACTTTCAACCCACTATGCCCACAGGATAGGGGATAAAGAGTTGGGATCTATATCCCCCAAAGTTATGTATTAATTAAATCCTACCACGCTGCAAACAGAATGATGTTTGAGGGAACCCCTTTTTCATTAAAAAAAATATATTTATTCTAAATAATCTTGTTTTGACAAAATTGTGTGAGTTGCAAACAGGGACGTTCAAATTGTCATTCAACTTGCATGTCCTCACCTGTACCTCAGAAAATGTACAAAAGTCACTTGAACAAATTTCTCCAATGTACTGTGAATACAAAAATTGTGCTAAAGAGTGGGCTGGATTTATCTGAATTCATTTGATCTTACCCTCAGAGACATGGAGTTCTTTCTCATATCTATGCTTTCTTTCGTATAGATGAAAGCTATTAGAAATAAAGTAGAAAGCTTGGAATTAATGTGTTTTTGTTCCCCAGTCCTATCTTGTAAAACTATGCAGTTGGGTAACAGCAAAAATACAACATATTCATTATTTCTTTTTTAAACAAACAATGACCTGACAGATCACCAATGCAATAACAGATTCTTGCAAGTAATCACCAGCTTTTTGCACACAGCTTCTGATGACCAGTCAAGCCTAGTTATATGGAACATCTAAAACACGTCAGGAAAGAAAATGAGACAAGCCTGTCCTGTTCCTGTATGCAGACACACAATCTCACAATATGAAAACTTGAAATTGTGTACTCGTTCAACAATGCCTAAAGGCTTAAGAACATAAAAATATATCAAGACAAACTGAAACTCAATACCTGCTGATAAATCATTCAAGTATACATTTGTAATGGAGCTGTGTGTTTAGTTTTTAAAAATTACAGTAGGGATACATTTGGTCAAAGGACAACAGGTGGTTGAAAAGAGAATTGGCAGCATCTCTGTTATGAGGCTCGGCAGTAAGTGTATTCCTTATCATAACCCATTATTTGTCTGCACTTGTCTGAAATAAAAAATGGGGAGAACCAGATAGTAAAGCATGTGCTAATTTGACTCTGATATCAATTGTGAGTATGTATACATTTTACGTACACGGTGTATTGTACTTAATAAATAAATAGGAAAATTAAACGTATGTACAAGGCTTATGTGTAAATAATTACACAGAATATATATATGTTTGTTTAAATAGATCAATTACAATTGTTTATGGAGATAATTAATTAAGGTTTCCAGTCCCTCAGTTAAAGAATGTTAGCGTTTCCCTCATTCAGCACTATCCCTGTTTTGTGAAGCATCTGTGCAAAAGCTCATGGCATCTGTTGGCACGTAGCAGAGCAATAACATGTGTCACCATCCCAGATGAACGATCATTGCTTTACTTTAAGTAACAACATGACAAAGCACACACACAGTTACAGTGCCTGCTATACAAACCGAGGGTATCCAGAAAGCAATAAAGCTTTGTCATATCGCACAAAAGTGATGCACAACATGAAAAAAACATAAACCAGGAAAAAGCTTTAATAATCTAAAACTATTACTTGCTGTTCATACATAAGATTATTATAGTTGATTACAGAACATGTTTTAAAACACTCTGTAGACCTCATATTGGGATATGCAAATACATCAATGGTTTTCATTGCATTCTAATGTAATGGGACGTTTCCTCTACCAGAAACTGCTGCCCCCCCCCCCCAGGTCTATGGCAGTGGGCCTATCAATGGTACTTTGTTGCTTTAGAAAAAAAAATACATGGGCTGTAAGGTGATAGGGCTGACATCCCGTACCAAGCATCCTTTGTATGCAGCTATAGTGGATCAGCTTCACAAAACTATAGATTATTAAATACCATAAACTTGAATTATGGTATTTATTTATTTGATTGTGAATTTATTTCATTCTATGATTATTACACTAAATACATCAGAGATGGTCAGACAACACCTTAATTGCACAAGCAGGGTTACCACCGAACACCATCAAATGTAGCAAATAATCATGAGATGCTCTGCAATGTGAGTAAATTAGTGCAGTTTATTTTACTCACAATGCTGAGCACCTCATGATTCTTTATTACATTGAATAGACATACACATGTGATAGACAGACAGACGGGTATCGTAGTTTTTCATACACTGAAAATATAAAATTTCGTAGGAATGCAGTGCTATTGTAAAAGTGACCTGCTTTTCTGCATTATTCACATGGACCTGTAGTATTCAATGCTTTGTAAATGGTAATCAATTAACAAGGGAGAACAAAGAAGGGCATGTTTTAGTTTGGGATAAAACTGTATCGACCAACCATTAATGCATATAGTCTTGGCCTTGCTTCTAATTGTATTGATATTTCTCCTAGGCAACTTAATTTGTATTACTTTCAAATTATGTCTTTTCAAGGTGCACCAGTAAATTGAATGTATTTAATGGGTTATCTATCATCTTGGTGGCTGCATTGTTTTTCTATATAAGTGTGCCTCAATACTCAATAGCAAAGATAGGTAACATTATAATATTGTTTCTCTAAAAATCTAAGGGTTGCATGTACATTTTATTTGTCTTAGAATGTAACAGTTTAAATAACAACAAGGTATGTTCAATAAGCTGCAAGTGCAGTCTCGGCATGTGAGGGCATGCGGTTTCAGTCGCGTCTGGTCAGTCGAGTTAGGGAATGGTAATAATTTGAATCAATCAAAACATACCTTTTACCCTTTGTTAAATGTCACTGTGTTATGATCTGTGCTTATTTTTACAGAACCCCTTCAAGAAAGGTTAAAAGGACAATATAAATCGGTAGAAAATCTATTAAATGCAAATAAATGCACACGAACGAAAGCACAAAACAAATGAGATCATGTCAATGGGATCCTCTGGTGATGTTAATAATTAAAGTGATACACTAGCTCTTAATCTGTTTTATTTTAATGTCAATCTGTTTTAAAGAAGTCTCTTTTTCATGGACTCCAATACGATTTGTAAATCAGCGCATGCATTTTTTTTGCAAACGTCTGTTTCGTTTTCCTTTTTCCTGTTGGGAAGCAGGAATTGTGTTGTAGCAAATGCCAGCTCACTTTTCATACAATACTAGTAGTGCTACTTTTGAAATCCACTTGAATGCTTTTGAACTGAGTGGCAGACACTCACAAGCATGTGATTTTTAGACCCCTTGTTTTCAGTGGGATATTAACTTCAATATATATGTGTGGGCTGAGCTTACACACACAGGGAGCATACTTAAGTATCTGCCCGCTCCAATGGAAGCAGGCATGGGAGTGAAAAAATTAAATATTCTCATTTTATAGCTTCAATCAAAAATCATTGCTCATAGCAATGAGACTGGGGTTAGTTGGTGTTATTGGATAATGACAAGAAAGGGGCAGGGTCACCTAGTAGTGGTGGTGGTAGTAGTAGTAGTAGTAGTAGTAGTAGTAGTAGTAGTAGTAGTAGTAGTAGTAGTAGTGCATGATATACAAGGAAGTAAAACAAATGGTGGCAGGGACAATAGGATAAAATGATATAGGGATGAGACGAGGTCATGAACAATGTAGTCTAAGACACACACAAATGATAATGTAAAGCAGATGGTGTTGGCATATTGGGATTTTTTACATAGAAAGTTTCAAATAAAGCAATCTCTGCTTTACCTCTCGGAGAATTAAGAAGTTAAAATCTCTTTGTATAGATAGACACACTTGGTGCAACAGGCCAAAACATTTTAAGTAATTAAAAATACCTACCTTTTAATAATCATGTCATTAAAAATGCAGTTTCAGGTACTGTTTTGCTTTCAGTCCCCAAAACCTGTTCTATACTTTTCTAAGCCTGACTGGCTAACCCTTACTGCACCTTCAGTCCCAAATTTCCTGGGACAGTCATGTTTTTTTTGTGTCCTGACCCGTCAAATATGGGTCTGTTCCGGCATAAACACACACACACACACACAGCCTTAATGCTTGTAAATGAGCTCCAAACTATCTGGTATCTGTACTGGGTAGCCTAGAGCTCAATGCTGCTATGTCACTCAGAGTACATAGCCCAGCCCCTTTAAGCCCTGCCCCTTTAAGCCCTGCCCCTTTATCCTGGGATCCATTAAGGAAATGTTGCTATACACCTTTTTTCTCGTTCCAGGTAAGCTAACCTCCAAAATAGCTTACCAAGCTGAATCTTGGGTCCATGTGTGCAATGGACATAGAGTGGATGAGCCAAATGTATTGTAGGTGGCATCAAATTCCATGTTTTTCTCCTGTTTCTTTTAACCCTCGGAGAATCACCCATCTATTGACAAAGTGGGCTTAGGCAGCCAACTAGGTGCACCATATATTATTGCAACAGGCAACTCATCCTCCCCCAACAAAAAATAGGTTCTGTAGTGTAGTAGAGCTGTCGATCCATGCTGAGCCAAATGGCAGCCCTATGTGTTACCTGTTATTGTTTACCTAACCATAACTATTGAAAAGCTAAAAAATTGTCCTACCAACAATGACTAATAATCAACACTCAAAGGCTTGACCTGGAAGTACAATGGAACATGTTTCCAATCTCATAGTTTAGAGAATATACCCAAGTTGATTATTGTTTACTCCTTTTCTGAAGGAAAGTCCTGACTTTAGTTACCATAGAAACATTCCATCAAGTTTATACATTTTATCACATCATTTAATGTGTTAGGATGCATTCGAAACAGAGTAGTCATCAAGTATTAGGATATTTTGAGCTACATTTATTTAGAACTAAAAATGCTGTAATAAATCTACCCAGTTGTTATCTGCCTTTCTATAAAGTACTTGAAAAGAATTAAGTCATTTAAAAGCTTTTGACTTATAGTTTTAATTCAGATGATTGTTCTCCATGCACTTTTAGCCCAAGCATTATTAAATCACCGTGACAACAAAAAAAGAACATATGTATTCTTTAACGAAACAATTTACCAATTCATGTGGGCTGCCGCCATTCTAAGACTTTTAACACACAAGTGATAAAGGCTTGCAATGCCTGGTAAAATAGAATAAGAAATCATTTTGACGGAACCTACATCTCAGCCCCGTATGCTGTTTATTGTCTTTTCTTTACTTTCAAGGTCAACATTTCTAAGTTTATACGGTCTAGATTATATATGACAGTGTTCCAAGAAATGTAAGAATACCTAGTTAATGTTCTTTCTGCTTTGCAAACAAGATCAATATATTTGACTCCCATTCCATGTAATAAATTGTCGTGCCCTGTATTAAATACTAGAGATGCGGAACGTAGTCTGTGTAGATCTAACCACTACAATAACTGTTCCAGTAACTAACAACCTGTTGGATTATTTTATGACGGTGCTGTCTTATTTTATGTTTCTAGTTCTTTACTGTCAGATATATCATTCTTAACAGCTAGTTGCTGATTTCTGCCATAGACGTAAGGAAGCTTGATACAGCATGAACAAAATGTTTAGCGTGTTCCCATTCATCAATGGACCACACAGTTGGTTTATCAAACAGTGGCATGTGTGCTGCATAAATATACTCTCAAGAGTAGCTCAGACCTAGAGGGGTTTTAAAACATGTTTAAATTATACTCTACATCAATTCTAGGACTTTGGTGAAAAAAGATAAAAAAAAAAAAAAGCAGAGGTCTTTTGAGATTGGACATTAAAAAAAAACATTAAAAAGCATAGTGTCACATTTTGGTGTTTCAGACAATGTATAAGCACATAGTAGCGTTTATGCGGGATCTCATCACCTCTGTAGCCACAATCCCACAGTGGTTGTGCCTCAGGTTTGTTGCAGTGGCCATCCATGTAGGTATGCTAGGCCAGGGAGGAAACCAAAGGTTTAAGTAGATCAAGGTTAGAACTAGGACTAGATTTTTTTTTTCTTGAATTTGCATGGTTCCATGTGAAAAAACATGCAAAATTAAAAGTTAGACACTCAAATGCACTCGCAAACACCTCATATTTTATTGTAGCCCTTATCTCGACTAGCCATTTAAATCCTTTGTGAGTAGACCGTGAATAGATCTGTTCCTGGATGAACGCAAGGGGACAGATATTCCATATGCTGACTGTGAGGACATTTCTTTGGGTACTTTCTTTTGAAATGAGGGGACATCTAATGAAATACTTTTTACGCCCTCATATTTTACATTTAGAAAGTAAGTAGATATTGGAATGAAAACATGAAGAACCCCTCATAAGGTTGGACATTTGCTGTAGAAGCCAAGCATCTTACACTTTATAGCTATCTGTGAACAGGGATTTTACTGAAAGAAGATTCTATCAAAGTCAAATCTTTGCTTAATTTAGTGATGCTACATTGAGGGCAGCAAATGACTGGAATCTCAAATACCTTATTATGTCTTATGGCCACTTCATCAAGATTTGATTTGATTTTATATTTTATTATGTAAGAACACAGCAGCCTGGAGTATAATACTCAATGAGAATTAAGGAGTATTTATGATCGTAAAGGGAAAAAAGGTCCCAATAAAAATAAACCTTACATTTAAAGGTTGTATCTGTACTTAAAACAATCGATTCTTCAAAATAACTAATAAGACCATTAGACGGGCAATTATTCTGGCCCGATAATTTATTACTCCTAGCTTAGACACACACACACACACACACACACACACACACACACACACACACACACACACACATATATATATAAAGGTGCACCTGTCTGCTTGTGGCCTGGAATAATACGGCAAACTTTAACCAACCAGCAGGAAAGTTACTACTACTCTGAATGTTAGATTAAGGCAAATTCTGTTTTCTTTTTTTTTTCTCTCACTTGTCCCAGGCATGCTGTAAAGTATATAAAACAATTTTTCATCTAGGAATTGACAGTTTCAAAATAACTTTTATTCTGTCAATGACTCTCTTTGGAATAATCTAATTTAATATCCATAATTTATAACTAAACCTTACTGACGAGAGATACATTTGTAGTCAAAGGGAAAGTTGCTGATCTGCATAGTAACAAATATTTTGTGAAATACTCGGAACACAAGTGTGCATGATGTGCGGTGCAGGGAATTTTGACATTTTTTTGACAGATGATGATAACATTCTTTGGGAAAAAGAAATGTCCTCTTATACACCCAGTAAAGTTGCAAAGAGATTCATGCTTACTTTAACGTGCCTACTTCAGAACCACTCCGGGGACCATTCACTAAGGGACAAACAACTCCATTGTGGACTATTCAGTTTAAAAAAAAAAATCTGGGTATTAACTGCCATCTGCTGAATGTTGAAATTACTTTGGTTTAATTGAGCCAACTGGTTTGCAGTGGAATCGCCTAATGATATACATACATTTCATTGAGAAAGACACAGTTGGCAGCTAAACTGACCTACCGAATCCCGTTTGGAAAGCTTTACTCGCACATTCATCACTATCAGCAGAGAATATACTTTAGCCACTGAATTCTTTATTCACTCCGTTTGCAAATCAACAAATTTACGTTTCTACTTTCAAATGAATTTCAGCTGACAGTAGCTAACATCCTCACCCTTATTATATCGTGGGTATCATCATGGAATTATAAAAATATAGTATTTTTATTGTTCTATTGTTACACTGCATTTCCTCTTGTTAATGTGTTTGAATAGCTTGATAAAGCTAAACACATCATTAAATAGGCTAATTATATACAATTAATTTAATCAGTTTTTTTAATGTGAGCTGTCCAGCTAGATGCAATTTCTGAAATCTTTACTGTGATCTTAATTCTAAAATAGAGCTTCCTTTAGTTCTTTGTTGTGAGCTATACACCTTGATTCTTTTTGAGAACACTCATTAATCAATACGCATTATTAACCCCATAATGACAAAGCCCGTACAAGTATTTTAATATAACCTAGGGCTTAGTTGTTCTGACCCTTCCCCTTGCAACTTGGCATTTTGGATGATCTGACAAGAACTGCTTGCCTCTTGAGCAATAGAGTACATGGGTCTTATCCTTTGCGTATGCGTGGCTGCTCCTGTATGGAAGGAGGGAGGCATTCTGGATTTTTTAACTTTAGACAATTTCAGCCAGGAGATGGATGCCGGTGCTTTGTGTACTTCAGTGAAAGAAGATTTTTCAATTAACCAGGATTTGTTGTCCACAATTGGGCGGGTTGTTCAGCAGTGCAGGTCCGACTTGGATTTCTGGTCAGGCATCAATATTACTGAGGAACTGAACATTCCTCACCCCTATTTTGGTGCTGATTTCTTCTTACTCCTTTTTTGGTGTATGTATACTTCTACTAAATATTGACAATATTTATGTAATACACTTATTTATCAATTGCCCCCCCCTGGAGATTTTCTTTTCTAAAAGTGCTAAGTATTTTTATATTATTTTAGGTTTTGTTTGACTACTTGTGAGTCTATGTACCATTTATATAACATACTATATGTATGCCTATATATTGCAGACTATATGTATGTGCCTACTAGTGTTTAGGGTAGCAATTGCTGAGCCATTTCCTTTTATTTTATTATTTTTTTTAATATAACCAAGGTCTCTGTGTATCACTCAATCACACCCAACCAACAGCTTACTGGTTGGACAGCACGCAAACCTCAGTTTAATACCGGTTGTTTAGGTTGGTTCTCTGTCCCAAACTCATCAGGCACTAACTTTTAAGCTTTAGTATCTGCAGAAATCCCAAATGTACAAAAACAAATAGTAATTTAGGAAATAGTCATAAATCGAATAATTCTGTATCCCAATGCAGTACATACCGTTTGCTGGTTCACTCTTTGAAACACTCCTGTGTAGTACGTTACAGTGATTTGTGTTGAATAGCATCAATAAATGGTGGCATTTCACAGTACCATTTCCTGCAAGAGATGCTTAGTGTAGTAACATGCCTGTAGTTTCTGTGGATCAATAATTGGCATTAGGGAGCAGTTGACTAACAGACAGATTTAACTGTATTCTCTTGGCAAGGCTAAAAACGCATTTTTCGTCTCTGAAAATCTCTGGCAGCTATGACTAAATTGTCTTGTTGGAATAACAGTACACGCTTAAGTCTGACAGAGACCAAACATATTTAAATTGCAATATATCAACGGGCTACAAAGGTTTAACACAATTTTAACTTGACCATTTTGTTGCTTTAATGAGAAGGTATGTTAAGCAAATAGGTAATCATACCTGTAACACAAAAGCTAACTTAATTTTATTTTATCATGATTAGATTGATTGAAGTTGTTGAATTGTATATGATAAGCTGGAAAAGCAAATGTTTAATGGTATCAATACATAAAGCAACAAACAGTAAAAACTTAATAAATACAGTATATTGCATTATAAAACAGATATGGAAGTGAAAGCAATGATTTAAAGGCCTGTAAGTACTTTATGGTTCGTTTATCAATATAATGAATCAATCATTGAAATATGTATGTGTATATTGTCCCATATATATGTTATAAATGGGTCTTGAGAAATGTTTTTGATACTGCCAAGTTGCTATAGACAGGACCGAGACAAAACATTATTCTAGAATTATTAAGTGACCAGTCATTATCTAAAGTTATGACATCCTCTCTTGTTTATATCAAGATGTTTCCCTACATATTTTAGAATTTAGGCACACTCCAGCCCTATTATCTCGTTAACTGCAGATTGGAGTCCTTTAGCAAATCAACATATGAATTCTTATGTTACTGGTGTAAGAACATGAGACTTGAGATGAGCTCCCGTTCAAATCAATGAGACTAGTGCAGCCAAATGCATGTACTCTGTCTGTCTGGACACTGATGCTTTACTAGCATGTTACTCCTCCAGCTGCTTATACTTCCTGGTTTCAGCAGAAACAACCAAGGGAGGAGTTAAATGAGACTATTATTTTCTAAACCCATTAAACACATTGATTTGTGTGGAGTAAAACATCCTGCCTCAAGATACTGAACAATACGATTTCATCAACTGACGTATTGGTGGGGGGAGGGGATGTCCTAAAAGTGTACAAAACCAAAATTGGTAACACAAATATTTCTCCTCTGCATACATTCATTTACTGGTATTGTGCATTTCCTTGGTTTGTTATTTTATTAATGTTTTTAATTTTGTATGCTTTTATATCCTGCAATTGGTGTGTATAAAAGTAGTTATTATTTTTAGCACAGGTCACTCACCCCATCTCTGACCGGCATACCCATCTATTTCAAGTCTTGATGTTTGGCTGCTTGCAGGTAGTCCAGGTAAGAAAATCAAAGGAAGTAATCATATGAAGTGCAGATCACAGAAAATGTTATTTGATCCATCAACAGGACAGAAATTAGACCTATGATTAAGAGTTGTTAAGCAGCTTGAAACACTTTTGTATGTTTTGTATCGTTTTTGTATCTTTCTGCCTCTGCCCCCTCCCTATTTTTGTCCTGGTTATGGATTCAATACTCTTCCAGACAAACATCCAGACTTGACATAGTTATGTTTTAATTTCATTTACATTTTAGTTTATAATTTTCTTTTTCAGTTTTTCACATTAAAAGTTTGCCGTTTTTATGCTTTAACTAGCGTACCACAAGCTACAGCCATTACGATGCTGAGATATAACGCTAGACATTGAGACGGAGTAACTGTCTTCAGATTATTGCTGTGTAATTATACACTGTAAAATGCAATGAAAATCTAAAGGATTAAAACAAATTTGAACAGGCTAAAAGATTGACGCTGGTAATGGTTTGAACAGAAGATTGTTTGTTCTTGTTTTCTGAAGTGTTAATTATAAGCAGATGGCAAAAAAGATGATGCTAAAAAATCAATTTATCTTCATTTTTTACTAAGGTATAATTCATATCATCCATTAATTAAGCCTTTTGTAGCATAAAAACGACATAATTAATACATTTGCAATAAAGTGACATACAATTAGCAAAAAATGTAAGGAAATATGCATGTCTTAGCACACACTATGCCCATACTTCTGTGCACATAATTCTGATTGGTATTATATATTACGTGATTTAAGAAAAATATTGCAAAACAACGAATGCTTTAAATTTGCAACTTATTATACACATTTTTATTGCTACACAATCTAGTGGCTGGCAGTATAGTAGAGAAGTTCTTCTCAAAGCTGACATCACATGCAGTGGTGTATTCAGAGTTGCCAACATTTGAAAACAATTTCCAAGGACACTTGACCACTGCCCCAAAGCTCCATCCACTCTGCCCAACCCACATAATTAGCATGATTCAGCTCTACTTAGTTATAATGGTTCATTATATCACCACTGTTGCCATGGCACCCACACGTCTTGCCATGGAACCCAGAGAACGTGTCCTTCTACCCAGTGACTTGCCATGGCACCAGGCTCCAAGCTTGCTTTTATAAGACATTAAGTGACAGCATTGCATACAGGGATGGATCCAGAGCCTGACCTGGGGAGGGCTACTCTTTCAAACACTCACACTACCACACACACCCATATTCAATCACTAACACACATAGACACCCACACTTCAATGTAGCTCTGCTACAGCTTTGAGGTCACTGTGCATCACACCTGGCACAGGAAATAACTGCTCTGCCTCCTGCTCTGTACAGTCCTTCTCCTTGCACCACCTCCCTGGCCCATACACTCTAACACTATATGCAAACACACACATTCAGTCTAACACCTGTGACAGAAAGCATGGGATGATAATAGAGGGAGTGTATGTATCCCCTTATATTTTTCAGGGTGGCTACCCTCAGTAGTTTTTACCAGATGTTTGGAATTTTGCTTCCATGGTAAATAGTGTATTTTTGGGTCCCTAGGGTGGAGCACTTGGAGAGTATGGTGGGTCAGTGCTCCACTCCACAGTTTATGAGCAACAGAAGAAGAGCAGGTGGGAATCAAGTCTGGGGATTCTTACAAACTCTCATTAGTGCGCACCTGCATTCACTTATTAATGGGAGAGACAGTTAAATAGCCTCCTGATCTGAGCAGACGGAGATCATTTGGCTCCCTTTGAGCAGGGAGAGAGCTGTGTGAGTAGTTGTTACTACATGTATCCTCTTTTGTTGGTAACGGAAAAGACGTCCAAACGTCCAAAACTCTGTTTAGTTAGTGCTCATAAGAGCAAGGATTGTGTGCCTTTATTTAACCCTCCTTGTGTTACTTAGAAAACTGTGTGAGCAAAGATTCCTGGACAGAATACCAAGTTAAGGAGTATCGACCACCTGCTTCATACTGCTATCCATATTTGGACTTCATATCTCCATGGCCCGTTCTTTTAAGGACACTTGGTGCCGTGGGACGGCACAGTCCTCTATAATGTCAATGCGCCTGTTTGGGAGATCAGTGACATTCCTTTTAACCAACTTATAGAGCAGGGGTGCTGCAGGGAGCCTGATTACCAATCTAGACCTGCAATCAGCTGGCTCAACCTCTGTCTTCTGATAGAAGTTGATAAATAATGACTACCATTTTTCTTTAACATAGTAATATTATTTGCCCTCTAATCCCACCATGATAAAGCAAAAGCAGATAGACCTCAAAGCAAAACAGACAACATTATTAGTTCATTAAGAACTTGTATTGTATTGTCAACATGTATCTTCCTTTTGGCTATATCCTAATTATTTTTGATGTTGATACACAGCCGACACACTTAAAACAGAACGGATACACCTGGCATCTCGACTAGTTTCTACTTACGTTGCCCTTAAGAGCTAGAGCAGGTTTCTTGTATTCTTGCACCTTATGGACACCAGCTGTAATAGTGAATACTATTATTATGGTTGTTAGAATCATACCTATGTCTATGTAGTAATTATAAAAAAATAGTAATTGTTACATTAGGGTACAAGATGTTTTCTGCGGTGTCAGCCAAACTGGCAAAGAGATTCTCAGAGTGTCTGTTTCCTAGTAAGATATCCAAATATTGTGAACTGCAGGTCAACATATACAAAGTTTGGATTTCTGGATATGAAATCTGAAGAACAAGATTGTTCAGTGATAGGGTGCCATTTAATAGCCTTAATAGAATAGGGCTTTTCTTCCTTTTTCGTTTCCCTTTCTTTTCTCCACCAGATAGAATTTACCTCTTAATGCCCAGAGGGAAGGTGCAGTTTTTCAAGATATTCCTCATATGTTTTTGTCGGGATCAGGTGGAGAAACCCGGTATGCAGGACAGAGACCAACAGGCAGTGCTAGATTAGTAAACGCAGCAAGATCAGGAGCGGAAATCAGCAGCGTAGTCAAAAACAGTAGCCAAGGGTCAGGAACGGAGAGAACAGCATAGTCAGTAAACGGTAGCCAAGGGCCAGGAACGGAGAGAGCAGCGTAGTCAGTAAACGGTAGCCAAGGGTCATTCACAGGAATCACTAGGCAAACGAACACTAAAGCTCTGAGTGGCACAATAACCGAGCACTGAGGGAAACTCAGTGCTGGTTTTTAAATCCACCACCAGGGGTCGCCCCACCCCCTGTATGTGGCGTCGTTAATGCGCATTCCCCGCCCTCCCCACTCAGGGATGAATAAAGAGAGGTGGTGGGACGCGAGGGCGGCAGACGGAGGAGAAGCAGGGATGGCAGGGATCCAGATGTGGATCCTGACAGTTTCCTCCAAAAATGGGAGTTTTTCCTCTCCTGAGTGCTATAGAATGACTCTTTGGACTCCAGAGGTAGTCCTTCTCTAGCCCGCTTTAAGGTTTGTTAATCACTTCTGTTCCTGGACATAGATTGTATTCAATAAAGCTTGATTATTTTTATAATTCTTGTGATGCATACTTCCAAATAATAAAACTGTTTATTTGCCTTCAAATGCTAACTTTCCAATTAAAAGACGAATAAAAAGCTAATTTAGCCTAAACGATCATACATAGGCAGGTTTTCCGTGTTGAAGTAAGTGAGGTCCACTTTATCAACACAGGTTAGATATATATTCAGTTAATAAAATAATTGAGTTAAAAAGCAGCAAACAAAGGAGAAGAGACAGTCTACATAGCAACAATTATGCTGGTCTGTACTGGGACTGTACTGGGACTTTTATGTCCAGCTGTTGTATTATGAAAGCCTTATTTACTTTCGTTTGTTTTCTTTTAAAACTCAGCATCCATTATTTTAACACATAGTCATTTATGTTACTTGTATAGCTCCCACTAAGTACATCTTAATGTGTGTTAATGTTATAGGCCAAAACTACTGTTTGTTCTCACTTTCCTTTTGCAAAGCACTGCTGAATCTGCTGCCACTCTATAAAACACTGTAAAAGTATAAAATATTTGTGCCAGTCATAGTTTCGGAAAATTAACTGGTGAACACAGGATGGTAGCAAGATACCCCAGTGTAACGTGACAAACTGGAGGGTTGTTTAGCATGTATTCTTTTTTTTGGTTGATGACTAACAACAGGACAGAATGAGTTAAATCTGCCGGTAACTTGAATGACTGATTGTAGGTCACGCTTAGCTTTTATAGTTTCTATGTACACTGGAGATACCACAAGGGATATTTGCCAAGAAAGATTCTGTCACTCTCAATATTAAAACTGCTGAAGCGGTAACTATGATGGATTCTCTTTCTTGAAAGGTGGGGTCTTTAATTTTGTTCCGTTATCAAGCCTTGCAAACAACATTTTTCCCTCAGACACTGACCCAAAGTAAGAAAACACTAGTGAGTAATTTGGGCATTTCACCTATGCAAGGACTATATTAACAAGTGTGCTCGAATAATTATAATTTTAATAAAGACAGGAGGCGAGTATTTTGCATATCTTCCTTTACTTCTCACCAATAGCAGCAAAGAAAGAAACATTGACAAAGAAAAAACAACCAATAGGCATACACCACAAGGTATATACACCCTAGCCAGTCCTTCCACTTCCTCTTGCGACCGCTGCGAACCGGAACCTACGAAGAACATCCAAACACCGGCGACGAACACCGGACACAAACTGGAACTCCAACCAGAAGTCGGAAGAAGGCGAAGAACAGCCGACGACCTCCGACAACAAGAAGACCGGATCCATGGCAGGCTCCAAACAGGAACAGGGGAGTCCGCATGGGAAAGAACCTCAACAGCAGGTAACGAAGGATCTCAACCCGGAGGGGTACCACCCGGACAGGGCATCAAGCTGAAAAGCAAAGAGAACACGTAACAGTACCAGATACCAATGATACGGTAAGGGAGAGCACAGGTACACAGAAGCTGTAATATCAGAGGCAGTAATCACCACAAAAGCGCCGAAATGCACGAATGACAATAACAGGAGTAAAAGACACCACAAACGAAAATTACCTCACCATGGATCCCGAAGCTAAACGGGAGGGAAGGGAGGGAAAATACTCGCCTCCTGTCTTTATTAAAATTATAATTATTCGGGCACCCAGGCTAGAATAATTTCCAATTTTAAGGCAAGACAGGAGGCTTCCTATTTTGCAGTTTTAACGCCCGACACCAACGCGGGAACTGCAGAGGATAGCGGACGAAAGTAAAAGGTGCGAAAGGTAGCTGCACGAGACCAGTCCGCCGCCGACAAAATATCGCTCAAGGCCCCCCCAGCCCGAAGAGCGCCCGAGGCCGCCGCACCCCTGACCGAGTGGGCGCCAAAAGAGGTCGCTACACCCGCCAGGGAGAGCAACCAACGAACCCACCTGGCTAAGGTAGGGCTCGAGACCGGCTGAAAAGGCCGAACATACGAGATGAGCAACTGAGAAGAAGAGGGAGACCGAAGGGCCGACGTACGTGCCAGGTAAGCCTGAACGCATCTGGCAACGCAAAGTTTAGGATCGTCGGATAGGTAAGGGTAGGCTACGGAAGAGGACAGAGATTTAGTCCTCCTGTGAATGGAGAAGCGAATACCGTCAGGCGAGAAAGAGATAGCCGAGGCATCGAAAGCCCGAACGTCAGAGACCCTGCGAAAAGACAAAAGACATAAGAGCAAGGTAAGTTTAGCTGACAACTGACGTAAAGACAGGGAATCGTTATCGGGCCAGGCCCGAAGGAAATCCAGGACCAGGGCCACATCCCACAGGGAGTCATACCGAGGGGCCGGAGGCCTGGACAATCGAATGCCCCGTAGCAAACGGCACACCAAAGGAGCCTTACCCACAGGCTCACCCGAAAAACCTACATGGCCAACAGAAACGGCTGACCGAAAAAGGTTAACAGTCCTATAAGACTTACCTTCCTGAAACAAGCCGGCCAGGAAATTAAGAACACCCTCTAAAGGGGCCGAATAGGGATCCATGTGTTGTCCCAAACACCAAGAAGCCCATCGTCCCCAAGCCGCCCGGTAAGACTTCCGGGTGCCCGGAGCCCAAGACTCTCGGAGCAGGGACTGAGTGACCTCCGATAGGCCCTGGACAAGCTGGGGTCCCCCGAGATTGTCCACAGGACCAGAGATAGGCGTCCCTCTAGGAGGAGGGGGTGAAACCGCCCCTCCGAGTCCGTCAGAAGAGACGGAAAAACCGGAATGGCCAACGGATCCTGAACCGACAGTTCCAGCAGAGCCGGGAACCAGGGCTGCACATGCCAAAGCGGAGTCACCAGAACCAAGGAGCCTCCTGCACGCCGAAGAAAGTGGATGACCCGAGGAATCAGGGCGAAGGGGGGAAAGGCATAAGCGCCGGACACCGGTCAAACCTGAGTGAAGGCGTCCGTCGCCATGGCCTCCGGATCTGGAAGCCAGCTGAAGAACTCCCGGAGCTGGCGGTTCGTCCTCGACGCGAAGAGGTCTAGGTGTAGAGGCCCTCGGAGACGCAGGATGTCCTGGAAGACCCTCGGGTGAAGCCTCCAGTCGCTTGCATCTCTCCAATGTCTCGAGAACCAGTCTGCTAACAGGTTCTCCGGACCCGGAAGGTATTCCGCCTGCAAGGTGATGTTGCGAGGGAGACAAAAATCGAAGATGCCTTTCGTCAGATCGGCGAGAAGCTTGGAGCGCGTACCTCCTAGGCGGTTGATGTACCGCACCGCCGAGATGTTGTCCATACGGAGAAGGAGACAGCAATCGGAACGGTCCCTTGCCAAGCTGCGGATAGCGAACGACCCCGCAATCAGCTCCAGACAATTGATATGGAGGGATCGCTCCTCCAGCGACCAGGAGCCTCCCGTTGCCTCGGTGAGGGATGCTGCACCCCAGCCTAGGGAACTGGCGTCGGACTCCAGGATGAAATCGGGCTGGGACCCGAATATGGCCCGGCCGTTCCAGGCCTCCATATGACGAAGCCACCAATTCAACTCCTGACGAGCTTCTTGATCGAGCCGGATCGGCTGATCGTAGGAAGGGAGAGAGCGGAGGTGTCGCGCCTTCAAGCGCTGGAGAGCCCGGTAGTGCAAAGGGGCTGGAAAAATGGCCTGGATGGACGCTGAAAGCAGACCCACCACTCGAGCTAGCATGCGAAGGGAGCAAACCTCCTTCCGCAAAAGGACGCGGATCTCCTTCCGAATAGTCACCATCTTTGACCTCGGGAGACGCAGCATAGCCGCCTTGGAATCTATGATGAACCCCAGGAACTGAATCCGCTGACGAGGAACCAACTCGGACTTGAGCGTGTTGACGATGAAGCCCAACTGATGTAGCGACCGGACCACAAAATCCGTCTGTCCCTGGAGGAGAGTCCGACACCTGGAGAAAAGAAGAATGTCGTCGAGGTAAACAATACACGTAATCCCCCGAGAGCGGAAGAAAGCCATCACCGGCTTGAGGAGCTTCGTGAAGCACCAGGGGGCCGAACTAAGGCCGAACGGAAGAGAGCGGAATTGCCAAAGTTGATCGCCCCAGAGAAACTGAAGGAACTGCCTGTGATCCGGGTGGATAGGGACCGAGAGATTGGCGTCCTTGAGGTCCAACCTCGTGAACCAATCCCCTTCGGACATAAGGTCCCGTAAGAGGTGAATACCCTCCATTTTGAAGTGACGGTAAGCCACGAATGCGTTGAGGGACCGGAGATTTATTACGGGGCGAAATTCCCCGGAGCGTTTCCGGACTAAGAACACAGAGCTGAGGAACGAGACGGGACCCCTGGACCGTTCGATAGCTCCCTTGGCCTGTAGAGACCGGAGCTCTGACTCTAAGAGATATTGGTCTGACGCGGATCTGACCGCCGGAGGAGGTTTGCTTACCTGGAACGGGGGAGACACGAAGTCTATCAGATACCCGCGAACCGTTTGAAGGATCCAAGGGTCTGACGTAATCCGCACCCAGTTGCGGAAAAAACGGGAGATCCTGCCAGCGACCTGTGGATGGGAATAGAGACAGGAAACATCTGTACTCACCGAACCCTGAGCGTCCTCTGGGGAAGCCGGTAGAAGCTCTGCCTCTGCTGCCTCCACGTTGTGGAAAGGGTCGCTGCTGGAAAGCCCCACGGTAGGACGGTTGAGGCTGCTGGGGGTATCTGGAGCCTTGGAAAGAGTAACGGCTGGCGACCCGGCCCCGCGGTCGTCCAGCCCTGGAGGAAAAACGAGGGGCTGGCTGGAAAACCTTCCTCATGGAGAGCTTCGCTTTATTCCACGAAGACAGGAGGGAAACATGACGATTGAGCTCTTTGACAAAGGCGTCGCCAAAGAGCATTCCGTTGACGGCTGCCCCTAAATCTTTGGAGCCCAGTTCTGCCAGCCGAGGATCCATACGGAGCAGGACCGCCTTACGCCGTTCTGTGGCAACGGCGACGTTGGCGTTTCCCAGAAGGCAAACAGTCCGGAGAGCCCATTCCCGGACAAGCTTGGGATCAAGGGGAGAGGCCTGGAGATAAGCCTTGTCTGCTAAAGACAAAATTTGGGTAATGGGGCCAACAAGATCCAGGATCTTATCCTGGGCGGATTTAAGACCCTGTTCCAAGCCCTTTCTAGGGTAGCGCGAGGCGGACAAAAGGGCGACCACATTAGGGTCAAGCTCAGGAGTGAGCGCCACCTTGTCGGGAATGCAGGGACGGGGACATTCAGCCCGTAGCTTATTGCGCACCTCCTTAGATAACGGTTTGCGCAGCCATTTGTGAATATATAGCGCAATGTGCTCAGGAGGAGCCCATTCCGTGGCTCTGGGATGGCGCATTGTGGTGGGGTCAAATAGGGCAGAACCGGAGGGGTCTACGACCGGTAGGTCCGTAGATGTAGAGGCAGAGTGGGGGGTAACCGAGGGGCCTCCGGAATGATGGGGTTCATTAAGAAGGGGTTCCTCCACCAAACACTCACGTACGTATCGTGAGTCTAGAGTCCTGGACGAGGCCAGGTTAAGTGACGCCTCAGAATTATCAGAACCCTCTGCCTGCCATTCGTCTAAAATGGAGAGGGGTAGTTGGAGGGAATCCTCATCCCCAGCAGCATGGTGCACGGAGAGCAGGGAAGGGGCAGGAATTTTCGGGCGTTTGGCAGGAGCCTTGCCCTTGCCCGCTGAGGCACTGTTGCCCTTCCAGGGGCGTTTAGAAGATCTAGTCTCCTCCTCGGACTTGTCAGACCCAGAGTCTGAGATGACATTAGAAGGAGCCACCGGGGCTGGAGGTGGAGGAGGGCTGACTGGGGTATAGATGCCGACATTTTAGAAATGAATGACTCCACAGAGGAGGAGAATTTGGAATCTAGCCATGCCATGAAGGCGTCTTGGCTCGGGGCATTATCCTGGGACATGATAGGATCACAGGGGCTCAGCCTGATGTATATAAGGATATGAGACAGGGACTCAGCCTGCCGAAAGCCAATGTGATAATGGCCCTCAATATATATGCGCACAACAGGGGCTCAGCCTGTATAGTGTGACAGGGGCTCAGCCTGTCTGAAGCCAGAAGCAATAGAGGCTCCAACAATAAACTCTGAGGCACACAGAGAATAAAATTCAGGGCTCTGAAATAGAGAAACCTGCAATAAAAAACAGATGAATAGAAATGACAAACGAGTAGAAAATATAAACAGACTGAAAATAAATCATAAATGGCGACCAAATCATGAAAATACCCGAGATCCGGACGCCACCAAAAACATGGCCGCCGAAAACGGCATCAAGAAGTCAAAAAAGGAAACCAAGATGGCCGCCGCCACAGAAAAACCGCAAAATAACAAAAATGGCGGCGAAATCTCGCGAGGCGAGATCTCCCCGTCAAACCAACATGGTGTGAGGGAAAAGAGCACAAGAAAAGCCCGCGAAAACGGCGAAAACCGCCGGTAGCGGCTCCACCAGTACAGCGAAACGGCGGCAGACAGAAACGCCGACAGCAGAGAGAAAAAACAGAAAGTGTGGTACTGATCCTGGGGGGGGGGTCGCTAGTGGAGAAACCAAAAAGCCCTCAGGAGAGGACTAAAATGACAAGGACTAAAGCCTAGGGAATCATTCCATAAAAGGCAAGAAACATACAGAAGACACAGTAATGGATAATATATCAAATATTATTAAAACAGAAATCTGTACTAAACGAATCTGACCTGTCACTATCGGTGAGCAGCAAAGAAAGAGGAAGTGGAAGGACTGGCTAGGGTGTATATACCTTGTGGTGTATGCCTATTGGTTGTTTTTTCTTTGTCAATGTTTCTTTCTTTGCTGCTATTGGTGAGAAGTAAAGGAAGATATGCAAAATAGGAAGCCTCCTGTCTTGCCTTAAAATTATGTGTTACTAGTAACACATGAAAACAGAATTTGACAACAGAGAAGAACCATTCGACACATCTAGTCTGTCCATTTTTCCTGACGTAAATACTCAGTCCTTAGTCAGCCCTTGGCATTGTCTTACATTCATGATAGGTTTATGCCTGCCCCATGCATGTTGAACTGCCCTTACTGTAATAGCTTCTACAATTTTTGATGGGAGGCTGTTCCGTTTATTTTACCACCTTCCTTAGTCTTTCCTGGTGGTGTTTTTGTTGAATATGTCTATATGTAATTTTACTTTTCTTTACATCAATGGATATTTACATAAATTGTTTCAATACATATATAGTATAGTATTTACAGCATTTTACCACATAACAATGTTAATTGAACTAGGTAAGGATTTTTTTATTAAAGAGATTTTGTGGTGCCAAATCACCATAGCAACTAAAATAATTATCCTACTGGTTACTCTGTAATAGCACTTTACATGAGAATTGTTGTTTTGGCGCCCCACCCTTGTGTCTTTGGCCTATTGAAGGACCATGTCTCTGGAGCCCCTTCCTGCATGTGAACATCAGGAAGATCATGGGTTTTGTTTCCTGTGCTAGCTCTGTTCCTTAAGCAGGGACATTGTTCCCTATAAAAAGAGCATAGCTTTACCGTGTTGCATTGCTTAAAAGTCCTGATAACTTAAAGAAGAGCCTGAAGGTGGCATTCCCCACCAGCTCACTTAACACCTGTATAATAGTGCTGGCCTTAGGTTTTTATAAATACCTTATATGTTAAATCCATAGTGGTCGTTGTACCTCCTACTCACAAAAAAGTATGATGCTTAGGGGTTCTATTCTTTTTTGCATTAGTTTTTATATTTACTATTACTTTGTAAGTATGTGGGATATGCTGCCATTTTGTAAATATATATTATCTTGCAAGATGCAACCTGATCTTAAATGATATTCTTTTAATGGAAATACTATATAATTTTATTGACGTGTACAGTTAAAATCATCTCTTTTTTTCATGATGCCTTTTGTATATCTTGATTACTTTTAAAGTCTTTTGGCTATCGATTTCACTTTAGGTGTTTAACCTTAGGTAGTTATTTGATGATTTTGTCTATTTTTCTTCTCCTGGTAGCCATGTTTACACAGTTTTGTATTTGAAAGATTGCGGACTTACAGATTTCCTGGATAGCATTTTTTTAATGTTGTTCCAACGTCTTCTGTTGGTACTATCATGTTATTTTTGCCAACTTAAAACAAGTGATTTTTGTTGCTGATTTCTTTCATTTGTACATTTTGTACTTTTAGAATTAGGCTTGCACAGATTAGGATGATCACACCAGCTATTTTCCCAGCACCAATATACATTCCACATGTAGCAGACCACATATGCATGCAAGTATATGTGTACATGTTTCTGTTTTTTATTCAGTGTAGCGATGTCTGTATATGTGATTCAATACATGGATGTTACATGTGTCTTTTGTGCTTTTGAATTACATTTTATTCATGTTATAAAACTAGGTCTATTTTTGTATTGTGTATAGTTAGTCTAAGGGACGGTGGAAGGATTTTTGCCACCCTAGGCAAAACTCTGCCTCCTCCAGAAAATGAAAGAGGTAAGTCTTATGTCGGGACTTACCTCCCACTGGGACCCATGTAAGTGGTGGCTTTGCTTCTGGGAGACCAAGAGAGTTGTAGCCTCCAAGCACAAGTAGTAGAGGCTTATACAGTAAGGGAACTAAAATATGTATTGGATAGGCATATGGATATCCTGAACCTAAGGCAAGACCAAGGACTGATTAAGGTATGTGTCTTTTACGCAGGGGAAAACAGGCATGGGCTGAATAGTTCTTATATGCTGTTAAAAATGGGAAGTTGATATGAAAATATGTCTAACCAGCTTCTTCTTAGTTTAAAATATTGGGCACAATGCATAGGAAATTATGATCTGAAAGGGATTTTTTTCCAATGCATTCAGTTTATGGTTTATAGTTATCTGTTTTGGTTACCATAAACCACGTGACGAGAAAGAAAAGGTGTCAAATTAGATATATGCAGTCATAATACTGAAGAAACAACTTAAAAAGGTGATTATTAATAGCAGACAACACCTACATGCAGAAAAAAATAATATTTCAATTTCATTTGTTAACACAACATAGTAAAAGATTCAAGAAATTCAGTTATGTTTGTTCAGCTGTCTACTGTTAAATTGTTTGTGCAATAGGTGAGCAATGCAGTTAAAAGGAGAGGCATAGAAGAAATCGGTATATGAATCACTAGATAGTCTAGCACTGTTCTTGTATGTTTTGGGGGAAATATATTGACAGTTTGCTGTGGGTCTAGGAGAGTGACAACAAAGGTTATTTGGGCATTCTTGAGCATATCCTACTTCTTTAAATGACAAAGACTAATGTAGTATAGTTGGTGCCTTCTATCATGCACACATATAATTTAGTTCTATAAATAAAATCATAGGAATAGGAGGTAGCAAGATTCTATATGGACCTGAGCCTCTAGATTTCTTTTCTATTGATATTTAAATATTACATACTTTTACATGGTTTTCATAGAATACAGGTACTGCCCCGTATAGCCAGTCACATAGCCTCTGGGGTGATCCAGCCCCCTGGTGTCTAATTGCACAATATGCTTGTTACAAGGAAGGTCTTGGATCTCCCCGATCAGTCTATTTACACAATGGAGGTGAACAGCTACTTTTATTTTCTTGGGATGCTTTCTGCGGATGGTGGCAACTGGGGACTGCCACACTGTCCCAATTTTTTGGGCACAAGGGATCAGAGGCCCGTTGGGAAAATCCTACATTGGGAATATATTTTATTCTGTATAGAGTAAGAAACTATGCTGTTTTGCATCCCTTATTTATTTTTATTTATTCAAGTTTACAATCAGTCCAATAAAACTTAACATGCAATTCACAATGTCCACATGGCAGCAGTCATCTTAATTCAACAGTGGCAAGACTTTTTTTTTTTTAAACTTTTATAACAAATGAGTTGCTCAGTGTTTCCAGGTACCTCCATTACAACTGAAGCCTTATTGTAAAGATGTGGAAGGGGCGCCCATTATTTTTAATATTATACCCACACAGGCTGTTATACAGTATGTGTCAGTAGCCTAGTAAAATCAAGCTTCCTGAAGTCTCCATACAGTCCAACGGAGTAGAAATCTAGATGGAGGCAATATAGTGCTGTTATATATTGAACCTGTTACACCAGGTGGTCTAGAACTTTTTGTGAATAAAAAGTAATGTAGGGCCTGATTTTTACTAAAATGACACACATAGCAATTATTAGACAGCTTTCAAAAAAAGCCTTACAAAGTACTAACAAAATAATGAAATTAATAGGTGATATGGGTAGTATGTATGTAAGTCAGTTACTAGGTCAGTTTGTTGGAAAATGGTCCTATAATTTTCTTAAAATAGCAGGACATCTGTGTATCCAAATGAAAAGTTGAGAAGAATGTACACAGCTTATGACCATAACCTGAACCTCAGCTGCAAACTTGTGTTCAGTGAATAAACTCATAAATAACTTAGAAATTCAGCAGATATGTTTTCTAGACTTTTACGAGCCCAGCTCCATACTGACACTTGTAGGGTCACTGATCGACCATGAGTTTATGAAATGGGTTTCCAAGGCTGAGCAGCAGCACACAGGCCGAAGATCACTTCGTGCAATGCCAAGTGTCATTGGACTCTTGGTCATCTGGAGTGATCAAGTTTCAGTGATCTGATGGGCCAGTCTGGATTTGACAGATGCAGGAGAACACTATCTACCGTAATGCATAGAGCCTGCTGTAATGTTGGTGGAGGAGGTATAATGGTGCATACACACTGATTCACATATACTATTATATATTATTAAGAAGTCTTGAAAACCATGTTGATTTCAGATTTAATAATATACATACACTCATTACAGACATGAGTACATACAGAATGTTAACCCCTCTAATACCAGGCATTAGTAGTTTCAGAGAACTAACTCCACCATTACTAGACATTACACACACAGTCACACAAACAGACAAACACAAACACTGTGACAAACTGACAAACACAGTCACACACAGAGTCAAACACACATACCTGGTGCTGGCTGTAGCTTCCTCTGACTTAGTGTGAAGGAGGAACTCAGCCTATCAGGAGAGGCTTCGGAACTCTCAGGCAATCAGGAGATTTGAGAAGTCTCTCCTGATTGGCTGAGACCTTCTTCACTCAGACTCCTCATTCTGGGACAATGCATTGTCCCGGATTGAGGCTGCCCGGGACCCAGGACTTAAAGTCCCATTGCGGGACTGTCCCAGGAAATCTGAAATCCGGGGCATGTGGTGACCCTAGACTAGGCCCCTTAGTAATGTTAATGCTACAGAATACAAAGGTATTTTGGTTTTGTAATGGGATGTCCAACAAGCTCATATAGCTGTGATGGTCAGGCGTCCACACGTTTGGTCATATAATGTATTTATACATAACCCCCAACAATTATAGTGACCAAATTGGCACACCTGTGTTGAGAGATGTGGCATGAGGTTAAGAGGGGTGGAGTCGGCACTAGAAGTGGGAATACACAATGTCACCACAGACCTCCACTGAAAAGCAAAAGCTGGACCTGTTGGGAGTTATGTGTACCGTTCCATGCCTCATTCTCTGTATAGGAAATAAGGGGTTAAGATGATGAACAAAAACTTAATGATAAACTATCATTTTAATGATAAACAATTTACATTGGGCCCACCAGGCATTTGCCTAGGGGGCAAGATGGCCAGTCTGGGCTGTGGTTTTCATCTCCCCTACTCACTGTATCTAATGGGTTTTGCTAATTAGTAATACACTATAATTGTGATATTCGTTGTGGCTTAGAACTGGAATACATTTATAGAAGTATCAAAATAATGTCCAAAGAACACTATTAATGCCTGATACATGGCAGTATCTTACAATAATTTAAAATTGAATTTATAGAGCAAGCCACCTTTCGGGGGTAAGGTTATTTCTCTGTCATTTGAAAGCAGGTGATTTTGAATTGAGTGATTGGCATTTATGCAGAACATACTATTACATTGGTTCAGTCCATCACTTTTGCATTTTAATGGTATACCAGCCAAGAAGAAATGTGTCACATACTCATATAAAATAATGACAGAGGTGGAGAAAAGAGAGATTATGTAAGTACAAAAAGCGAGAAATAGTTTAATCTTGCATTCAGTATGTAAAATTGCTATACCGTCAACATGATTGACATATTGAGCGCTGACAAAGCAATGCCAATTTATCATAGCCAGCATAAATCTAAATCGCTCTTGGGGATTGTTTAAAAAACAAGTTAAATACATAAAAAAAAAATCACAATATCATTTAAAATAACCAGCTATATAGATAGAAGTTATAATAACAAACAAACAAATTGTTACATGTGTTAAACTGATTTTGTTGACTAATTAATCATAGTTTAAAAATACAATGCTGTAGGGGCTGTCTTTTGTGGGTATTAAAATATATTTAGGTTGTACATATGTTTCCATTACTTGTTTTAATTCTTGTGGGTGTTTTGTGTAACTACAGGCATATATTTAAAATTATTTTATTTATTATTTAATTTTTTTTGTAACCAAAATGTTCATTATGTTATATCAATCTATATATATATATATTTATTTTAAATGACGTACAGCTTTTTGTAATTTAAACAGGTGCTTCAAAGGTGGCATGTGGCAATGGTAGGCTGTGCCCTATTGGGCAAGCATAATAATAATGCAATGTAATATGGGAACCCACAGACAAGATTAACACATTGGCCAGTCTGTGCACTCTGGCCTCTCCTACGGCTAAAATGTGCTTCTTGGGAAGCTCATCAAATGAACTGCCATTCTGTCCATAGGGTCAACATACTCGTGAGGAGCTTGCACTACGACAAGGAAAGTGCTGACAATAACGTTTTAAAACTTTAGTGAAGTCACGTTAAATTAATTTGTGGTAATGAATGTGTGGCTGATAGGAACAAATGTAATTTCACCACAACTTTAGTATTTCAGCTCTTTGTGATACATGGCACATCATATTTTGATTTGCCTTTGACCATACACCCTTACTACCATGGATGCCTTTGGAAACAACCGTTTACAACCACATTGGCTCAACCAACTCTGCAATAAAAAGCCATAATTAGATAATGTTATTATAAAAAAATGTTCTTTTTAGTTTTAGCAGGTATTTATGAAAAAGGTGTGTGTGTGTAATTATGATAGCACAGAAGATGGAGAGCACAAGGTATACTGCCCTGGTAAAGTATGCTGATTTCATTGGCCTTGAGATTACGCTGATTTGCTATAACAATAGATCTATAACAATAGGTTACGTCAAGCTAATATGGGAAACAAGGTATTTCTATTTTACGTCAATAGACACACAACTGAAATGTAAGTATTATACTGATTTAATTAAATGTATTAAATTAGAGACGTTCTGGGAAAAGGAGTTCATTTGATACATGGTTGGGGTTTCTGTTTTGAGTAATAGTATTATGTGCAGAGGAATTCACGTTTTAGTAAATCGCAATCTCTTGCTACAGACATTGGAAGAAATACAATACTCAGTTGTTGGGTAATAGCACATTAAGTCAATGGAAACGGCATACTATATAATGGTATTTCAAGTAGAAAAACATTATAAAATATGGAAATTCCACATAACAGAGCATTTGCATTTTAATCACTTGATTTTTGTTTTACATTAAAATGAGATACTCACAAACTCAGTCATTAGTTTGCTTCCAAGCTATTAAATCCTCAATTTGTTAAATTTGTTAGGAAGTACCAAAACTAAAGTGTCTTTATCGCTTTCTATAACAGCAAATGTGATCATACTCCTCGGCATATATTTTGAATTAGTGAATATCAAAAAAGGAATTTGTAGTACACTTCCTCTTATTATTATTTTTTTATTTGACTTAAGACAGGTGAAAATAATTTTGGTTTGAAATATTCTATTCTGTGCAATCAAGTGTGTTGTAGTTGATGCTAATGTTCGGAAAATGTATTGATCTGTTAAATCCTAAATGATTTCTTATTGTTACTTACCCTGCTTTACAGTGCGACAGTTTAGCATACACTTCAGGGGATTTCATTATGCTGCCTAACATGTAGTTGACATGTAAATCATTTTGCAGAGTTTTATGACTGTGGTCCTGGACAGTTTCAGTTCTGAAACCTTCTGCTCAAGGAGAATGTGTTGGGAGCATGTACATGTACACTTTTGATGGCTATACACGTGAATGTAGTGGTGGTGGTGTTGCCTGCCAGAAAACCAGGAAAAGGAGGAAGCAGAGTTTCTGAGTTAAACACTCACCCGATGAAGGGCATCAGTTATCAAGCACTATTGTTGCTGTACTGATACGTGAAGATAAATGTTTATGAGACTGCCCCCTTAAGACAAGTCTTCATCCATTTACGGTATATGTCTTCATTCACAACTTTAGTCCAGGATTTGATTAGCTAAACATTTTGTTTATTTAGTATGCTGTCTTTTATTAAGTTCATGGCTTTATTGCTTTCATATGTATCTCAAATTTTCAGGTTTAGAAAATTTTCATTTGTTCCATTATTTGTCTACATTTCACTTCTATTTTAAGCAGTAATTGAACTATTGGAAATTGTTTTGGTGATAAAAATCATTTATTGCAAGTTTTTATAAAGAAAGGTAGACAACACGTCATTTAAAGTATATTATTTTTTAATATAGGGAAACCTTCTTTCCATATTCTCTCTCTCTTTTTTTTTTTTTTAACAAGAAACAATCTACATTGCAGGTTCCAAGGCGGATACTGTACCTCATAGAACCTTTATCTTTACCACTTAATGGATGGTGGCAGGCAGACCCACGGGCAGGCAGACCCAAGCACATCAAGCAAATACACAAGTGAGACACTGCCCAAAGCACTTATGTGCATAAACACATACCCTGCTTCCTGTCAAATGCAGCTATTGGCAGCAATTATGTCATTAGGTGGCCTCTGGTACTTCAATAAAAACAGGACTGGTTTACTCAAACAGGATAACGCATAGGCAGGATTCAGACTTCTGATAAACACCTTGATATGAACTTTGGACAGGTAACTTGGCAGGATAGGGATATGGACCTTAAATAGGAACCACAATTTGGAAATTATATAGACAGGAGGCTTTGGTCTTATTGGTGGGGCCCACCCTCTGTGGCCAAATAGCCCACTCATAGGACACTATGGCTGAATAGCTCACAGACAGGAAGCTGTGCAGCTGGATAGCCCACGGACAGGAAGCCCTCAGGCAGAGCACAAGAAGACGTAGACAGCAGAGCAAATCAGGATCCAGACAGCAGATTCGGAACACGCCGGGTCACAATGGGTTGGATACAAATCGGACACATGAACTAAAACCAGAGTAAGAGCAGAGCTGCATACTCCTCAATGCAAAGGCATAGACTGAAAGGGACAGCAGGTATTTAAGGGCAGGGGGGTTGCACCCAGGTACCAAGACTCTGCTGATACTGTTAATTAGGTTTTAGCCTGAGATGCCAAACCTGATAGGGAGGCCACTTTTTAAATAATTCTGGAAATTAGCTTGTGTCCAACCCAAGAAACCTGTATGGAAGGTGTGGCAAGAGGCACTAGCGGAGACAGAACTGAGTTTATTGGGGACAGCACAAACATTTATACACAAAACAATTGGATTAGAGGTATAATCTCATCAACCACCAGACAGCCTAGCACCTCCCTACAGTTCTATTGCCAGCAATGCCCACGCGACAGAGTCTCTATTTTGGGGTGATCCCTAAGAAGGAAAATAACATCTTGACAAATGGGCTGTCACAGGGGGCTTTGGGAGGTATGATAAGATAGTCATGCCTACTTTCAATTATGTAAGGATTACACAGTATAGATATGTTAAGGAATGTTTGCATATTTGCAGTTCCTGACCAGACTTTAGGGTTAGCCACCCACTTACAAGTCTCAGAGAGACTTTGCAGTTGTGGGGAAGGTTACACCCAGGTGATGTGTCAGCGGTCTGAAGATAAACTCAGGATATTTGGGAGAAATCAGCAGTGGACTAACCAATTTCCTACTGGGACATTTTCTATGCTTGTGAGTTTTACTGTGGTACAGTAGAGAGAGAGAGAGAATTCTTGAAACTGTGACAAATATTGGTCACACTGGAGCTTAAAGTAAGTACACTCTGATTGGCCCCTACCCACTCATGATTGCAATTCCCATACAGTATCTCACAAAAGCGAGTACACCCCTCACATTTTTGTAAATATTTTATTATATCTTTTTTTATGTGACAACACTGAAGAAATGACACTCTGCTACAATGTAAAGTAGTGAGTGTAAAGCCTGTATAACAGTGTTAATTTGCTGTCCCCTCAAAATAACTCAACACACAGCCATTAATGTCTGCACCTTGGCAACAAAAGTTAGTATACCCCTAAGTGGAAATGTCCAAATTGGGCCCAATTAGCCATTTCCCCTTCCCGGTGTCATGTGACTCGTTGGTGTTACAACGTCTCAGGTGTGAATGGGGATTAGGTGTGCTAACATGTGGTGTTATCGCTCTTACACTCTCTCATACTGGTCACTGGAAGTTCAACATGGCACCTCATGGCAAAGAACTCTCTGAGGATCTAAAAGAAGATTGCCAAGACCCTGAAACTGAGTTGCAGCAAACTGGGCAAGACCATACAGCGGTTTCAGATGACAGGTTCCACTCAGAACAGGCCTCGCCATGGTCAACCAAAAAAATTGAATGCACGTGCTCAGCGTCATATCCTGAGGTTTTCTTTGGGAAATAGACGTACAAGTGCAGCCAGCATTGCTGTAGAGGTTGATGGGGTGGGGGGTCAGCTTGTCAGTGCTCAGACCATACACCGCACACTGCATCAGATTGGTCTGCATGGCGTCCCAGAAGGAAGCCTCTTCTAAAGATGATGCACAAGAAAGCCCACAAACAGTTTGCTGAAGACAAGCAGACTGAGGACATAGATTACTGGAACCATGTCCTGCGGTCCAATGAGACCAAGATAAACTTATTTGGTTCAGATGGTGTCAAGCATGTGTGGCGGCAACCAGATGAGGGGTACAAAGATAAGTGTGTCTTGCCTGCAGTCAAGCATGGTGGTGGGAGTGTCATGTGCTGCCGGCACTGGGGAGCTACAGTTCATTGAGGGAACCATGAATGCCAGTGGCAACCTGTCGGCACTGGGGAGCTACAGTTCATTGAGGGAACCATGAATGCCAGTGGCAACCTGTCGGCACTGGGGAGCTACAGTTCATTGAGGGAACCATGAATGCCAGTGGCCACCTGTGAAGCCAAGGCTTGTGGAAACCATTAATGTTTTAGGCCATTTAGTCAGAAATTTGTCACAAAACATAGAGATTCTAAATCCTGGTCACGGGTAATAATAACTAATTATAAATAGATCAATACAATTAATACCCCTGATTATTATTCATTGGATTCTATATTCTAGTATTCACTACTAAGGGGATTATTTCTTTCTATGTGTTCTTGGGAGCAATGATGCTTCCTGTTTAGATTGTAAGCCACATTTTTGTCCCATTGTGTTGGATGCAGCTTTGAGCTCTAGGATATAGGAGATAGTGTGAAATGTTGTTTTGTAGGATAACACAGACCTGCAGCTGCGATGATATTGCTCCTTCTGTGCAAATGTAATGATAAATTATTCAAACCTGTACTCTTGTACTCATCAGTGTGGCCCTTTAATGATTTAATTGATGTACTTTTTATTTAATTATTTGTAAATTATATATTATTAAATATATTATAAATGGGTTTTATACAGAGAAACAGGATGTATATAATCACTGATTAAAAAATATAACTCAGAGAGTAATTCTGACAGACCATTTTGAATACACATTTAACATAATCAGATAACTTTTATTTTTAATCCTATAATATAATCTGAAATGAAACTAAAAATGATTTCAAACCACTTGTCAGACTTTCATAACTATGTAAAATCTTTGCTGATTGTGTCAAAATGTAAATGTTAATTTGCATTTTCTTTTACAGATGTTTAGAAGTATGTATAGTTAATTTACATTGTACAGTATATTTAATCATGCCACAATTACTTTCACCAAAAGCAAATGCATATATACTTTGCAGACACATATAAAATGTTATGCTTAAATAATGATCACGTATTTATATCTATACAAAATAGGGCTTCTCGGTTAATCCTTTCACTTGTCTGCTGGGTCCCATACTTGAATCGGGCAGGAAAAGATGTCATCACGTCCAGTGATCCATAGTGCCTGATGAGCTGTACCATTGGTCACCAAAGTCTCTTTGGCTGTACCATTGGTCTAGCAGGTGATCAGCATGTTGTTCAGTTGACTGTGCTTCATTAATTGAATGGTTAATTGAACACGCCTTTCGGGAATGCAAATCTACAAACCAAGGCACCAGCACAAAATTCACCTGATGCTCTAAGCTTTTTAGTTCTTTAGAACTTTAATGTTTTAGAAGGGCCTCTCTTCAAAGTGTTCATTTTCATATTTCTCTTTGTCAATGTCATCCCAGCAAGATCATATAAAAAAAAATCAGGAATAACGTTCTCATTTCTCAAGTTTCCGTTTTTATCACCATTCCACTTTAGTTTTCAATAACAACACTATAGTAAAGTTCTAATCAAATCATGACAAATATTATGTCACATTAACATAGATGTGTACTGCCGTTAAACATGCAAAGTCAGGCTGGCAGTCGAGCTAATGGTTAAGTCTACTGATATTTTATCAACTGTGGTCTTAAACATTCACGGGCTACAACTTACAAGCAACTTGTATATTCAATAATATACCAGTTGTTTCTGAGTTGATGGTGCTTGCAGGTCCAAATATATTCTTTGTTTTTTTGGTTTGGTATATGTCTGTAACAAAGATCATATAGTGTTACATTTTACAATTACATTTTATGACTTGGCAACTATTCAGTATATTGATTTCACGTGTCTAGGAAGGAATCAAGAAAGACTATGAGAACATTACGGCATATATTAAGGATTGTAACTTACAAACTTAGATGCCTCCTCTCTTTTTTGAAGTGGTAGAAAAATCTTGCTGTTATGAATGTTGTATCTTCATTGAGTAGATAAAGAAGTGAGTTTTTGATTATTATTATTATTAAAACGCACGTTTATATACAAGTAAATTATTTTAGACCACATTAATTCAGAATACTGAAGTAAATCACTTAATCATTGTTCAAAGGGCCACAAAAAGTGGTAGAATGTACAGTCTTACATGGGAAAACTTTGGGGAAGTAACATGCAGCGACATTTTAGCAAGTGATTTTAATAGATCACTCAATACTCTTCTCATTTAGTAACTATCTAATATTGTAACCTTTCAAAATTAATTTTGTGAATGCAGCAGACAGAATGTTCTTGTCTCCATATTAACTTATTCTGAGTGTATTGTTTGACAAATTACATTTGATTATATATTACATTTTAATTAATTCAAATGTATTTAAATAGTTTCACTAATTCCAATGTTAAGCTATTAATGTGTGTGTGTGTGTGTGTGCGTGCGTGCGTGTGTGTGTGTGTGTGTGTATATATATATATATATATATATATATATATATATATATATATATATATATATATATGTGTGTGTGTGTGTGTATATATGTGACAGAAAGGCCGGTACAATAGTGGATGGGCGGTATATACGCCCTACTCTGGCTAACTTTGTGTGTCCTTATGTGTAAAATTGAAGTCCCAGGGAAAGATGTTGTTTGACTACAAACTGCATTACTGGCAGTTTGCAAAACATGGTAAGGGTCCCTGGGGCGGAGCATCTGGAAGAGCAGGGTGGGCCAGTGCTCCAACAGCACTAATTGCTGTATTGCGCCAGTCCAGAGTGTGCATTCTGGACAGGAGCTCCACAGGTGTGGACTAAGTAGCAGCTCACCTGTGGTTGATTAATTAGCAGGCAGAGGGTAAAAGGAACTGAGCCTGATTCAGGAAAAAAAGGCCATTGTTATTCCAGCTGGGAGAGCTGAGGAACTGAGGAGTGTGGTTTCTCTCTGAAAAGCCATTTTGATGGAAACTTGTGACTTGTTGGAAGGTGAATGTTTGGAGCTCTTTTATACTAAGTCAGTGCTCAAGCAAAGACTGTTATCCTGTGCTGCTTATAACTGCTGCTGTTTCTTCCTGTAAAATAAACATTGATACTGAGCTGGATGTATCCTGGGCTTCATTGACCCTAGAAGACTGTGGTAACAACCAAGATCCTTGACAAAAATCCCAAGGAAAAGGGAGGCCTGTCGCAATATATATATATATATATATATATATATATATATATATAGGATACCAAATGCAGCTGAAATTGGTATATACAGTGCTTTTATTTTTTAATATGTGTTAAATGTTTCAGGTCATCAAACTAATTTTAATATTGGACAAAGGTAGCACAAGTAAACACAAAATGCAGTTTTTAAATAATGATATGTATACAAGGGAAAAAGCTATTCAACCATACCTTGCCCCTTGTTTACTAAATTAGCCAAATTTAACTGATAGTTGAGTTCAATTTCACTAGAAAGACCCAGCCATGATTACTGCTAGCCCTGTTGAATTTAAACATAAATTAAATTTAGTAGGCTAAAAGGTCAAACAGTATCTAAAGAAATTAAACAACAGATGAGAAACAAAGTCATTGACATCAGCCTGGAAAGGGTTACTAAGGCTCTGGGACTCCAGCGAGCCATTATCCAGAAATGGAGAAAAATTTGAACAGCGGTGAACCTTCCCAGTAGTGACTGGCCATCAACGACTCATCCAGGAGGTCACAAAAGTACCCAGACTCACTTCCCTCAGTTAAGGTCAATGTTCATGATAAATAAGTTAAACAATATCATGCATGGGACAGTTGCAAGGTGAAAACCACTGCTGACCATAAACATAAAACATATTGATGAACCCCAAGACCGCATTGCACAATTAGAACATCATACCACAGTGGTGGTAGTGTGATGGTCTGGGGCTCCTTTGCTGTTTCAGGTCCTGGGATGGAACCATGACTTCTGCGCTCTACCAGAATCCTGAAGGAGAATGTCTAGCCATGAGTTAGTGATCTAAAGCTCAAGCGTGGTTGGATTATGCAGCAGGACAAACATCTGAAGTACACAATCAACTCCACCTCTGAATGCTTCAAAAGACACAAAATGAAGGTTTTGAAGTGGCTTGTCAATGTGGTCACTTGAATTTGATTGAGATGCTATGGCATGACCTTGAAAAGGCAGTTCATGTTTAAAAACCCTCCAATGTGGCTGAATTAAACAATTCTGTCATGAAGAATGGGCCAACATTGCTGTACAGCAATGTAAAAGACTCCTTGCCATCATCATGAATGTTTGATTGCAGCTGAGCCTCCAAGGGTGGTACAACTTGTTATTAGGTTTGGGGGGGGTGACTTTTTCACACAAGTGATATAGGTTTTGATTAACTCTTTACTATCAGTAAATGAGGTGGTAATTTAAAAGCTGAATTGTGTTTACTTTTGCTGTCTTTGTCTTTTATTAAATTTATAAATTGATACAAAACACTTAAGTGCAACAAATAAGCACACATTGGAACCTGGAAAGGGTAAATACCTTTTCACAGCACTGTGTATAGTCTTTAAATATATATATATATATATATATATATATATATATATATATATATATATATATATATATATATATATATATATATATATATATATATATATATATATATATAAATCACTCTTATACAAACTAGCTTTTATCCATATTCTAATTAATTTTCTAAAGGTCCTTAATATTAATAATATGTATGTATGTATATATTTATATATATATATATATATACTCTTAATGTTAAGGACCTTTAGAAAATAAATTAGAATATGGATAAAAGCTAGTTTGTGTAAGAGTGATTTTTCCATACTGAGTGGTCGTCAAAACATATTAATGTATTTTTTAAGTTGTAATTATTATAATTACCCCAAAGTAATTTCCGCTTATATTTTTCTAGCATTGCGATAGAAGCTTTTGCAGATACATTTTTATTATAGTTATTTCAATAGGCAATTATCAGGGAGATGCACAGATATTAGCTACTAATGCTTTTCTCTAGCAGGAAAATTAATTTAGCTATATATATATATATTTTTTGACTGGTGATCACCAATGAGGGCACAGCAATGTCTATGTGGGCAAACTATGTGTGGATGATAAAGTTTAATTAATTAATTAATACATGAAAAAGGTTGATATAGAGGGTATTAAGTAACATTTTTTTTATGGCGCAATCTCAGCTTAAAAGTACAGATTGCTAGATAAACATTGAATAAGGTGTATAGAAATAACATTTCATTTTTTTAAAATAGATCCTTATGTGTAATGACAATGACAGTTGTGGAAAAGATGTATTATAACAAGCCTAAGGAATAAAACTTTGTGAAGCAGCAACAGATGATGCATGAGCAAGATGAAGCATTGCACACCAATAGAGACTGAGTATTGTGTAGCTAGGTTAAAAGAAATAAAAGAAGGATCAGCAGCATTGACAGAGCAGACCACAGTGGAGGTAATGAAATCAACCAAATATGAGGAATATCACATGGTGACTTAAAGTTGAATAATGCTGTGTAAGAAGAGACAGTGATAGGCTCTACATTGAATGTAGGTAATCAGACATATACACAAAAACTCTATTATGATAACGAAATGTAGACATATTATGAATATTATTTGCTCCTCCAACCAAGTAGAGGACTCCATGCTACATGCACTGACCTCCCACCAATATCCCCACAGCTCATCACTCATGTTCAAGGAACCTCCGATATAGGATTCAATAATGTTTGTAATAGATAATATAACGTATAAGAGGTTTTGGTTATTCTTGTTATTACCTGTGTTTTGGTGATAGTCTTGAAGCCAATACCATCTTCTCTTTATATGCTATGAGATATTCTCTTTGGATTTTTTTTTTAGTTATTTTTATTCTAATACATTTTTCAAAAAAAAAGTAATATAGTGACAGTGATTTAAATAAATGTATTCAGTATACATGATTGAAATGTATTTTAATATCGTATGTGAAGAGCGTTATTTCCTTAAAGACTAACAATAAAAGACTGCCAGCTTCAGGTGTCTGTTTAGTAAGGCAGTCTAAATATGGATATTTTCCTAATGGAATTTTTATTAATAATTCATTTTTATTTCCTATTTCTCATACAGGCCCCATAAATATTTCTTTCCAGTATTTATTTGTGCTGTTACTCATCAGAAGCAAGAGGGTAATTGGATTACTAGACATAAAGATTTTAGGCCATTTGTATATTCTCTTGGAGTCTCTAGAATAACAATGACTTTTAGCAGCATTTACACCGTAACATGATCCTCTCTAACCTGTTTGTATGACATTTCTATGGTGATTATATGTTTGATAGGTCTGGATCGTGTAAATTTAGCTTATACGATCACTAATTTGTATGGACCACTTGATCATTACCCATTTGGCTAACATTGCCCACATTTCCTGCAAGTTGCTAGCGTCTCCCTGGGCAGGTGATTGGAAAAATCAGTACAACACCTCAAGATATATAACATATTAAATATTGCATGAAAACATTCTAAGCATGTTACATAACATCACAAGTGTGTGCAACTACCGTTCTTGGGGGCTCTGGATAGACAATACATTCTGTATATCTTGTATGAAAACAAGTAGCTTAAGCTAGAATAGTTTACAATTGTGGCCTGTTTGCACACGTCTGTTTTAGAACGTTTGCAGGAAGTTTTTGCCCCATATCAGTTAACCATTGTTCTGTTTTATACAAGCACTTACCCTAATCAATGATGCATAGTTTCTTATAGTAAAGTATGTACAAAAATCTGGCATATTGAATTTTAAAAGGTGGATGTTTTAGGCCACACAATCACATATTGCTGTATCTTAAGGGATTCTAGAAACCTGTTATAAATTCATTAGCCTGGAAGTTGTTTGCATTTTGCAAAATGCAAATTGGAACCTATTTTCAACTTTCAAGTTTGCTTCCCCCAAGGAATGCAAAGTGACATGTGAGTCTGCTTACCTGAGCACACTATAAATGTACAAAAAAAGAAAAAATGCTAAAACCGTAAAAATAGGCCCTAACCCCCCCCCCCCTTTTTACCAGGAGAGATGATCATCTCCACTCTCTCTGTATCTTGTGCATGGTGGTGTGTGTGTAGATGTTAAAACCACTGAGTTCGGTTTCCCCAATGTAATTTTTTAAATACATCAGGTTTAATAAATGTTACTTATTACTTTTTATTACTATTACCGTATTGGCTCGATTATAGGCCGCACCCTAAAAGTTAGGTGCTTTTTTAAAGAAAAAATTAAATTCTAAGTGTAATAGATATGCTCTGCCCTCCTCCGAGATATGCTGCCACTCTGTCCCCCCAAGATATGCTGCCACTCTGTCCCCCCCCTGAGATATGCTGCCACTCTGTCTCCCGCCCCGGGATATGCTGCCACTCTGCCCCCAAGATGTGCCCCCCCCTAGACTTACCAGTGCAGACTCCTGGGTGTCTTGCGGGGCCTGCAGGGGACATCTACGCAATACGTGTATACAACTTCCGGTGCTGGCATTTCCGCCGTGGGAAGTGGCGGCAAGGAAGATTGTTAAAGCGCATTGCACAGACGTTCACCGGCTGCGGCGATGCGAGCGTAAACAACCTCCGCTGCCTGCATGCCTGCACGATGTGTTTTAACAATTGTAGGATGCAGGTTCCCTGCAGCAATGCGGGGGATCTGTATCATAACCCTGCTCCCTGCTCGGCGCCCGGAACTGCATGTCCCGGGCATCGGCGATACGAATTGCGCATTCCTGCACTAAACCCGAATAAAGGTTGCACCTCCACTTTAAAGACTTTAAAGTGGGGGGAAAAGTGTGGCCTATATTCGGTCGGGCAAATACCGTACTTAATTTGTACTACATTTTGAGAGTTTTAGCGAAGTCTGACGCTTGCCCTGACCTGAGACTTGTCAGTCACAATCGCAAACAACAACACGTATGTTAGTGAACCTAAGAGTTCTTTCCCCAAGTTTTACCATGTAACATCATTCAAGTGTGATTAGTTGATGTAATCCTTAACTCCACAGACCCCTTGATTCTCTGAATAGACCCAATAATGTATGAATAAATAAACCCGGACACTTATGGTAGGAAGACCTAGCATAATGTATACTTAAGTCAGTTAAATGACTTTTAAATAATGGATTTAACTATGCACAATGCAGGGCCAACAACGTGTTTTTTCAGCATTAAACACTCACTGCGGTTGGCTCTTTATAATGCATAGTGAAGTAATTGAGGTGATACTCATAGCTAGGAACTTCTGGGAACTTCTGGGCTCCGGAATAGTCCTGGCCCTATTCCCTTGCGGGATAGGGCCAGGACTGCACACTGATGTCAGCGGCCGGTCCCGCTGACATCGATGGGAGGTCCGGCTGACCTCGGTTGGAGGTCCTGCTGACGTCGGGGGCATTCCCACTGATGGCAGCAGGAAACACCCCCATTTAAAGAAAAATGGGCGGGGCGTGTCAAGAGCCCGCTCCCTCGACCCGGAGGATTTGGGTCTTGAACCGTGGAAGCAGTGCTCATCCGGCAATCTCTGGGTCAAACCCAAAGAGTGTCCCAGGTATGGTACAACCTGGACAAGGAGGTCAAGGAAGAGCCTTCTAGTACTGGAAGGTACAGATAGGGCCAGATAGTATAGGCTGGACTGGAGGGTACAGACAGTACTGGTTAGCACAGACAGGACCACACAGTGAGAAAGGGCTATACCAAGGCAGGATTGTGACTAGCCTGGTGCACAGAACAGACTGGATAGGACATGGACAGGGCAGTGGGCTGGATAGGCACAGATAGGGCACTGCAGGTAGCAACAGATCAGGGAGCCAATGACACAGTCTGAACACACCGGCGCAACACTCCATAATGCACTGGAGGCCGCAAGCACCACAATTGGTATAATACATACATCAACTTGGCAAGTGATGTGGATCCATTTCACTGCAAATCTCCAAGATACTTTCTCTTTAGAGAATGAACTGCAATTACAGCTGTAGTTTTGCCCTTTCTTAAACAAGATTTTAATCCGTTGTCTGGCTGTTAGGTAAATATCAATACAATTTCTGATTATGCATTTGTAAAAAAAAAAAACATTCAAGCAAAAATTATTTACCATTTGAAAAATAATTTCTGGTGTTATTTTGGTTATTTAAATTTCCCTGTCAATGAACATTTGTTTGCCTTTTAGTTTTGTGATTTCAGTGTCTTGTTTTACACTAAAGATATAGATTTTTCTATTACCACTTTATAATCCATTGGTCTATAGGTTGTGGCCCATTTTCTGCACCCAATTGTGATTTAACCCCTACATTTCGTATGTTCGGCACTTTGTCAAAAGTTGAATTTTCATGGATTTTTGCAGAATTATATATTTCTATATGTTTTCTCTGTTTCCATCTCTTTTTCTATGGTGTAAAAATATAGAAATAATGTTATGATTTCATTAGCATGTTTCAACCCTGCCGCTTTGAACTCTGAATTTGAATTAAATCTATTATTTTCAGCTATAAAATGTGATGCCTGACAATGTTATTTTTTTCTTAGCTAAGTGATCACACAGAGCCAACTTTTTCACACAGAATCAACTTCATAAGAAAACATAGCATGACGTCTTGTTTTGTTGGGGTTTTTTTTTTTTGAGAAAAACAGAAGTCTTTGACAAAACTATCCTTATCTTCACTTCCTTGCTGTGAAAAAAAATACTTGATTTTTTAACTTTCTATAGTAGTGTTTTATATATATATATATATATATATATATATATATATATAGTTTAACTTGTGCCTTCAGAGTGTTAAAGAAATCAATCAACATAATACAGCCCTAAATAAAATTCCTTTTACATACTGCCAGCCTTTGAGATAACCGCAGATCACCTACCATTGGCTGTAATCAAAATTCTGCGCACCTTGTTTACATTATTTGTGTTCCTTATTTTACCAGCAACTGAGAATTGCACTTAGATTATATCTGCAGCAATTTGGACAGCTTTTGTTGGTTTGCCCTTTATACGGGGTGGATAGTTGAATTGGTTTTGTTTAAGCTCCATGTTTAATACAGAATATGAACTTGAAGAACTAATTGCAATAACATTCTTTTTAACTCGTTTGCCACTTTTAAATGCCTGAACTCATGTTTTTTTTTTTTCTCAGTGGATGTTGATTCATTTTCCCTTAGCTTTTTCATTTAAAGTACACGTTTTAAGCCAAGTTCTGTGTACTTTAATTTGATATGCTGTGCTTTATTAGAGTAGTTTATTAGTCGTAGCTTTTCTAGATGATTTTGTTTGCTAGTTGAGCATCTGGATGTAAATTATAAATCTAGCCCTTGACTTGTTTTTGTTTTTTTTATTTTTTGTTAATTATATTTTTCCTTTTACTTAAACCCACCAAGGCAAATGTTTGTTTCATTGTATTTTTGTATGCATGATTGTGAGCAATTGTCTATCAACTAGTTAATTTTATACATGGAAATTATTACATATCTAGGAAAGAACTTTCGATAAATTGACACAGTTAGTGTTATCCATTGTAGAGAAACAATGAGCGTTTCAGGAAAGCTATAATTGTTCATACATCACCCAAACAATGATGGGTTATTTCCAGAGGCAAATAAATAATTTACATAGAAACAAACCACTCAATCGATCAGCACTGACAACTTCTTTTGCTGGGGAATATGTGAATCTTTGTGTCTACAGAAATGGGTATAGTCATATTTATAAATGTTAGGAAATGCATCTAAGGGGGCTAGGATTGTCACCTGGACAGTTCCTGAATGAAGAAGTGATTTATGGGTATGGACAAGTCCAGATTAAGACACTTGGGGTCTATATTAGTTATGCAAAAAAGCCCCATCTTGCCATCCTTCAGGTACATACTATATCTACTGCTTGCCTCCCTGAAAATTCCTCATGGAAGGTAGCTCCTCCACTGTGGTGCGCACCTCCTAAAATCACTGTGGCCCATGACATCATGTAATGGGTTTGAAAAACTGGGATAGCACTGTATCGTCAGAATAATGTAAAGAATTAACTTTATCATTTTACATTTAAATCACTTTCGGAAAACAGAGTTCTTTACGACCCAGCAATCACATTCACAGTACGATATAAACAATGCAAGTAAACTTGTAGCTCTCCTGTACGTAGTGTATGGTCTTAAAGTGGGTAGCTGGGAGTATGTGTGCATATGTATGTACGTAGAAGTGTAGAGCTGCACCCCACCATCCTCATACCCACCTACATCATAATTAATTCCCGCCTGTCCTGACCCCAACATCTGAGGTAGGAGATTTAACAGAGTATCAGGAACTGCTGTCAGAATGCTTGGTTGTATAGGGAGCGGTATTATGAGTTGAAAGAGGGAAGTGCTTGTGTTGTTGTACAGAGCCCTGAAGAGAAATCACTAGGAGTGTTGTACACAGTACTGGAGACCGAATTTCAAGAAGGATATAAATTCTAGAGAGACTTTGGGGAGAGTACAGAGTAGAGATACTAAAGTGGTTCATGGCTTGCTGGATTAAACATACTATGAAACATTAAAGGATCCTACAATGTAAAGCTTGTAAGAAAGATGAGACAGGGATATGATAGAATCATTTAAATACATAAAAGGGAATTAACACGCTAGAAGGAGAGTATACGTAAGAGAAGAAAAACTACAACAACAAGAGGACATAGTCTTAAGTTAGCGGGGCGAAGGTTTAAAAGTAATATCAGGAAGAATTACTTTACTGAGAGGGTAGTGGATGCACGCAATAGCCTTCCCAAAAAATGGTAGATGCTAGTGCAGTGAAGATGATTAAGCATGACGAGCTACAAACATAATTGGATAATCTCTATTTGCAATAGAAATGCTGGACAGAAAACTCTAAGAATAAAACATCTGCATAACCCCAATATATGTATGTGTATATATATACACTATATGACCAAAAGGTATGTGTACAGCCTTCCTAATTATTGAGAATTATCTGTTCTTTTTTTTTTTTTTTTTTTTTTTTTTAGCCTATCGGATATATCTGATCATTGATTGATTGATTGATTTGATTGACATCAGGACATTATACTACTAAAAATCGTACCAGACAGGTATTATTTATTTCTAACTAATTTTTTTTTCCTTTTTAAGTACTGGTTATCTACTTTATAGTTATCTATTATTTGTGCATTGCATATTATTATTACTATGTATTACCTGTTTTGTTTATCTGTACATAATTGTATTACTATATTTTGACCAAATCAGTAGTAACAGAAATATTACAGCATGTAAAGTTTGCTTCAAAAGCAGAATTTCAGTACGTCAAATCTACAATTGTGTAATTGATTCCATTATGTTTATGTTATGGTAACTGCCAGGACTGTTATCTCCATTGTGGTACCTGACCGCTACTTCCTCTGCTTCCCTCGCATCCTGCGTGTAGCAAGTAGCCCCGATTCCCGGCTTTCCTTCAGTAACATGGCCACACGTTAGCTTTTAAAGGGGACCTGCTTTACCTCCGATTAACCCCATTTCTTGGCACTTTTCTTTATTTAAATTTTGGGCCTACATTTCCTCCTCACCATTTGTTGGTGTAGGTTGGAGAGCTCTTGTGCTTCCTACTTCCTGACTTGGCTTGTACCTGTGACAAAGACTCAAATCTGCTAATTTGGCTTGGCACTGTCCAGTGTACTTTCAGTGCCTTGCACTGCTACAACCATAGACTTCGCTGTTGCTGCCTATTTGGCTTGGTTCCTACCTAGTGTGCTTTTGGTTGCTGACGCGGCTACAACTTGACCATTGAGTCTGTTCATTTGGCTTGGTTCTTGTCCAGTGTGCTGCCCCGGCTATGACCTATGAATTTGCTTTGCCTACTGTTGTTTACCTTGCCTGTTCATCCCTTGGTTCCTGACCAGGTCTGTTGGGACCTACTCTCTACCTACATTGTCAGCTCTTTAGGCCATTTCTTTCTGACAGCTCTGCTCCAGAGTTTGGCCTTCTGGTGCCCAATCTCGGCCACTGGGTTCTTGCTACCTCCGTTGAACTTTAGAGTAACCTTTTAAAATGAGAGTTTATGATGAGAGTTTATTTGCAATACATCCAACATACTGCTGGACATTTAAATGAAATATTTTAGAGTCACCTTTTTAACAATTTATCGATTTCTGGTATGATGAAGATTCAGTATAGTTAATGGTTAAGTAAACATTCACGCTTCCATCTTTATATCAAACATAAAAAAACAGTCCAGCTGTTGTATGCACTTTAATGCATATGGCATATGACAGCTCGGTGGTCCCTTTAAATGTATGTGGTGACCCCCCGTTGTAACCCACAACCCCCACCCCATGCTATTGTCCTTGCGGGAGATATGTGTAATTACTGAGCAAGGTTTGTGAGGGATATCTACTTCACGTGTTCATATGAAATTAATGGTCCAAATTGTTGGACTGTAGAGGAGGTCCATGGACAGATGTTTAATTTTAAATGCACATTCAAATACCCATGAAGTAAACAGAGGATCTTTACAATTCTTTATGACTTTAAATAGACAATATATTTTTTTGATTATGTCATTAACGTATAATGCAATCTGTTTTAAAACCTGTTTCAGCTATTGCTCCATGCTTTCTGTCTCTTGAGTTGGTGGTCTATATATCAACTTGTTAGCGTTTGTTAACGGAAAAAAACCCAATATATAGTCTTCATTTTTTTAAACATTTCTTTACGTGTCTTGAAGGGGGTGCTAAATAACAGAATACAGAAATAACTTGAAAACCTTTAGTCTTTCATATAGAACATTCAGTGGCAAGTAATAATACCTTACTTGGTGGGAAACGACAACCCCTTCTGAAACGTTAAAATTCAAGTGCTGTAAGAATTTGGAAAAAGAGTCAAGCTGGATAACAATTTTTGTCTTTGTTGATTTCTTAAGGTATATGTAGAAATGTATATATTTTGAATAAGATTTAATTTTTTTTCTGCTTACCCTTTAAAATATATTTTTCCGATTGAATGAAATTCGGGAATATGTGTGTCATAGAGGTATGCAAAAAAGGTTTGTGGAGGACATTATACGTACAAATATTTAGAAATTATATATTAAAGTCCCACAAGTATCACAATTACAGGCAGATGTCTCCACATATGCATAAAGGTATTTGTGTCCAGTAAGGGGATTTTTGACTTTTTGAGCCAGAGTACAAGAGTGATCTTATTTTATATTAAATAATGTAGCATAGTTCTATAGAAACACATTAAAATGGCACATTTCTCATGTGATTATGCATACCACCCACATTTCAATTCTGCAGGTGTCATGACACCTGTGTTGAGGGTGTGGCTAGATGCGGAGTGGGCAGGGATATAGGCAGGAGTGGGTAGGGCCACAGGCATGGCCACACACTCGCCTTCTGTGTCAGAAGATGGCCACATGGTAGCTGCAATGAAGGCTTCTTCATGTGAGAGTGCTTTTTCAGACACAGAAAGAAAGCTAAGTTATAGCTTTAATTGTATTTCCGAATTTTTATTTGCAAATATAAGAATAATTACTTGCAAATACAAGAATGTAAGAACTTCTGTTTGCCGTGAACATCTCAAGCAGGGAAAATATTGTAATAAGTTGCTACAGTAACTTATCACGTACATTAAGGCATATGGCCTCTTTAATTATCTGTGGTATCTCCCTTGCAAATATATGGTGATTTGGCTGAATACCCCATATTCATTTGTTCCTTTGCCCACCCTCAAGCTATTTTAAAGTTCTACTAATTTCAGTGGGAGCCCTGTCCTCCTGTGATTGGCTGTTGCCAGTGCTGCAACTTCTACTAGACTGCTTAGGCCTATACCTGATGTCTCCCCCACCATCCTTTACCCCAACCAAAATTATTATACCAAACCAGATGTTGTAAGTACCTAGGCCAGCATATAACATTTGAAGTAACCACCTGCACACAACCTGCCAGCTGCCAAGCATTAGGTGAGTTCAGCCCACCTGGAACCATAAGCCCCCATGTTGGACACGCCTCCACAAGCCCAAATGCACGGGCATGTGCTCTCCCCTCCTAGGTAAATGCTATGCCGGAGATATGTTTGACTGAACACATATCTTTCATTGAAGATTTGTATGTGATTTGAAAATTGAAGCTTCAAAGGGCTCTGTGTTCATGCCTTGTCAGAAATAACTTTTCTTCTACAATAAGGCTTTATTTGAACTAGGATATTCTGACTTAAAGAATTGCAGCCCTATGTGCTGTGGAAAAAAAATTACACTGTGAATTTTACAGTGGCGAAATCAGCCAGCAATATGTCTTCTGCACACCATTACCATGTATAAAATCGGCAACGTATAATTAAGATCTTTCTCCCTGAAGCTTTTCTGGCAAAGTGGAAAAACCTTAGACATTTATTAAAAAGGTCACACTTTCTCTTAGCCTAAAATAGCAACAAAAAAAACCCTATAGGCTATCTACAAGCAGAAAGCACACTGCAATAAGAATGATGTAAAAAGGTGAACAAAAGATTCTATATTTTTAATCTGTCTACAGTATCTGTCTGTCTATCTATTTATCTATCCTTATTACTTAATAATAATTAAGACCCTCTTATACATATGGCCTAGGTACATACTCACACAGGGACACACAAATTTTCATACCAGAGAATGGTCTCGACATGACTCTCATTCTGCCATCACTAAATTGAACACTGCATTATAGAATAGCATTTAACACTGTATTTGGTATTGCAAAGAATTTCTGAGCTAATGTAATAAATTATATGATTGCTCTCTTTTAACCCCTTGATGACAATCAACATGTCATGGGGTTAAACAATTGCTTTCTTCGCTCAGCTGGTGTTGCTGCAATGCCTATACATAGGCATTCAGCAACACAAACAAGACAGGGGCCTAGGAGAGTTTCAAACAGCCACCTGTTAGAGACACGCTGCCTCTAACAAGAAGGCCACGCACATTCAAAAAAAAAGGGGTTCCAGAGGGTCTCTTGAGTCCAGACTCTTCAGAATTTTGAGCCAACAATGCAGGTCAATGGAGCCCAGCTCACTAATAAGATAAGATGTAAAAATAGTACATAAAAATCTAATAAAATTTTAAAATAAAAAAGGCCCCAATCCCTCCAGTTCAAAGAAAATATATCCAATATATATATTTATGAGCAAGTTCTAAAATTGGTGCTGTATCTTCCCCAAAATCCTGGCATTGAAGGAGTTAAAATACCAGCATTTGAAATACCTTGAGTAGTTTTCAAAATATATATGGTTTGAGGGGGATAAATTGAATTGGCACGTTTCAAAGATGTCACAAATAGGGCATAGGTCCAAACTGACCGGTTTAAAAGAAAATGTACTCCTCCCTTTAGCCCCCAAACAACCAAATAAACTTATATGTGGTATCACTGTACTCTATACATACACACTGTATATATACCAGAAACTATACATGTGTAAATTTATACCTGTGTGTGCAGGAGTACTATCATTAGAAATATCCTGGTGTGTCTAGTTTTCAAAAATATGGTTTGATTGGGCAAATTGAGTTGGCCAGGTTCAAAGATGTCCCAAATAGGGCATGGGCACGGGATCACTAAATGTCAGTTCAGCATTGCAAAAATGTGCTCTGCCCAAATGTGGCCCTTTGGCTCCCAAACAACCAGGCAAACCTATGCATGGGTGTAATCGCTGTACTCAGGAGATGTTGCTAAACAACTTGGGGTGTTGTTTGACATTGAATTATACCAGAAGCTTTACATTCATACCTAAAGTACAATGTGTGTGAAAAAAACACACACAAAAATACTACTGCAATGTCAAAATTCCAAGTTGAAAAACTAACCCGACAAACCCATGCATGAGTGATATCACTGTACTCAGGAGATGTTGCTGAACACATATTGGGTGCTGTTTTGAAATAACAAATACCAAGAACCATAAATTGATACCTAAAGTACAATGTGTGTGTGGGAAAAACACAAACAAATATTACCATAAAGTTTGACAACTCACAGACGTCATAAAGGTCCCAAATAACACAAAATAACCAGTTTTGAAATAGCAATATGCTACTTATACTATATTATATTGCCAAATAACTTGCAAAAGAAAAAAGCATAGAAACATTGGGTACAAATAGAATCTAGTTAGCAGTTTTATCGTTAGCTGTTGTATATGAGTAAAAGATTATTCAAATAAAAGTAAGTATTTTTTGCCATATTTTATAATTTTATTATAGTAAATTAGATAATATGATCAAAATGAAAATGGCATCTAAAGAAAGCACTTCTTGTCTTGAAAAAAAAACAATATGTAATTTGTGTGGGTATGCCATAAATGAGAGAGAAGAAAATTACAGTTAAACACAAGTACTGCAGAAATGTCACAAAGGGTACAAAAAATAAAAAAAAACACCTCTGTCCTTAAGGGGTTAAATGGCAGATTAGAAACTTATTTTAAGAAATGATTCCATGAAACCTCAAGTATTATATGTTTGGGGGATAAGAATATAAAATAAGTGTATCAAGACTTTACATGGTAAAGGTTTTCTCCACAAAGATCTTCACAGATGCAAGCATATTATACATTTTTTTTTATCACAGTCTGTATTATGCATGCAGAAACGCTTGTGGTTTTCTGTTAATAGTACTGAGGAGACCAAGTGGAACTTGTTATTTGGGGATTTGCCACCCAAATACTGAAGTACAACTGTATCTACACACTTCACTTGTCATTATTTTCCAACCGTGATTTATTTTTTTCTGAAGCATATTCGACTGGAGAATATATCTTTCTTCCCCAGCCAATCATGAACCATGTTTATTAACACATCTATAAAACATTTCTGGTGCAGCTTTGCCCAATTGATTTAACTGAGGAAAGGCATTACTGATGTAATTTAAGTTTTTTTAAATTTGGTACTTGAAGTGCGCATGATTAAATTAAAGTCCTCCTAAAAACAAATATTTATCTAGAGCTAACTAACTGTCAGATTCCCTTTTTTCATTAACATGAGTACTGTGTTTCATCAAAAGCAAACCAAATCAAAATTAAAACAGGTTATCTGAGTAACTGAGACAGTATAGTCACATAAACTATTTTACGAAAAAAAACTTATTACCGTATTATCAAGTACCAAGACTGTTTTTGTATAATGATTTCTACAGACATCATTTACATCTGTTTGCTCCAATTTAAGGGAGAGGATGTCACTGCAAGTGCCGCCATATTGCCCTTAGTTGGCGTTTTTGGTGACGTCCTCTTCCCCGATTGTAGGATCGGTGACAGAGTGTCATCGCAAGCGCCGCCATTCCCGCGGGGTTATATCTGCGGAGATGTGTACAGAGAAAGAAGATAGCTGATTGAAAATATGGAGAAGAGAAGGGAGAAAATAGAAGACAGAAAATGAAGAAGACGCGGAAGTGGTCGGCAGAGAGTGTAGGGAAACATTTAGAGAGTGTGAGAGAGAGTAAACAAGAATGTGAGAGAGAATGTGAGTGAATGTGAACCCACAAGATTCATAGAGGGTCTGGCCTAGTTTCCGTGGCTTTGTATTTTGTGTTATATAGCATGGTGTCAGTGTTAAATCTGTAAGATTGTTCTGCAGACTTATATTTATGTAATCATCCAGCAGTGCTGAGTTTCTATGCATGAATATGTGCGTGCAGTTATGGTGACAGAGTATTGGGGAAGTCAGTATGTATATATTTGTACCATAATGGAATATTATACCAAGATACAATGCTGCTGTGTAACTACAGATGAAAGAAAAAGAAAAAAGGGAATGAAAGGATTTGCAATTTGTTTCTGCATGTTAAAATCCATAATGTCTGTAAATTTGGTTTCATTTTCCCAAATAGAGTATTTTGAAGATGTTTGTTACACCTCCAGTAGTAATCACTTATTAATTCAGAACTAAATAGAGCTGCAGCACAAAAGCCACAGCTGTGATCTTATCACAATTCTCAAAGGCTGCAGCAGTTCTGCACAGGAAGATCAGAAAGATCTCAGTAACATCTCAGTAACATACCTATTACAATTGTAAAGCTTTGAAAGTGAACAATAGTAAATACAGTTTTCTTCATCCCACCCTTTGGTCTTGACTACTTCTGTCACCATAGGAAGACAAACATTGCCCTTTGTTTCTTAGGGTCATCTGCCCCAGGACTAATTACCCTAGTAGTCTATAGCTGCCCCACATTCCCATTGGGTTCAGTTTTGGTGATATAGCACATCACTAACGTTTAGAATGAAGGAACCAAATAGTTTTTTGTGTGTCAATAATAGTGTAACGGGTTCACCAAGAGAGCTGTATTAACTCCCAGAGATCACTTCCAGCACCAGTCAGCATGGACACCTTGGAACCCTGCTATGTGTACCCAATAAGTAGACACAACTACCTTGAATTGAGTACAGCAGGAATGAACAGCTTATTGTTGTAAAACATAGACTCATATAGCCACAGAACCTTATTAACATACATTAACATTGATAAACAGGTACATGTAGACAACCCAACCTTTAATCCCCTTTAGCTACTGAATCTCCCCCTGGCAGCCATCCTGTTAATGGTATTAGTTTACACAATGGAGTTCCTGCCTGTTTGGCAGCCAGGCTGGAGCCATCTCTGACTACCTTGGGGCCCTGTATGACAGGTCATTCTGTCACAAATAGCAAGGTTATCTTTAGGAAATTTAACTAAGGTAAATACTTAAAATAGGCGTACTTGCTGTGGTCTAATCTAAAAACAGGCATGTACTTGAGTAAAGTGTTCTTAATTCACATCAGTATCTAGTGTAAGTTGCGTAATGACCTGCAAAGCCTATTGCTGCAATTCTGAGGGTTGGAAACCCCTGGGTCACTTTACTATTGCACTGGAACACTGAATGGGCCTGTCGAGACGTCTGTTTCATGCGGATACTTTCAACAGAATATAGAAACAGAGCAAATGGCTAAAAATAGCAATTCTGTAGTCAATGTGGAATAATTCAGCCAGAGTTCATACTACCAGTGTTCTCCTCTGAGCATGCTAATTGCTGAATGTTTGACGTTGCTAATGGGAACATGAAATGCATTTCACAAATATTTGATTGCTTTGTGCCTGGAGGCACATTTAGAATAAACAAAACCTCCCCCGGGTTAGCCCCCCCATATTAAATTTTTTTACAAAAGATCATGGCATTTGTTAGATCTTTGTTAGATCAGGTTTGATCAACTGTTTTTTTCGTTAGATCAACTCTAAAATAGGCAATATTAACAATCTTTTTCAGGGGGGGCTAACCCGTAGCCAGCCCCCCCTCAACAAAAATTTCAACAAAATGTTACTGATTATGATAGCTCTACGTTAGATCAGGTTTGATCAGACAAAATTTTTGTTAGATCTAGTCTAATTACTGAGATATTGCATATTTAATGAGGGGGGGCTGGCCCCCCCTCAACTGAAATTTGGATTTTTTTTAATGGATCTTGGTAGATATTCGTTAGATCAGGTTAGATCAACAGTTTTTTTCGTTAGATCTACCACGCAGGAGGCGGAATTCACAATCCTATTTTGTGTGCGGGGGATGGGTACACATACAGTCTGGCCCCCCCTCAACTGAAATTTGGATTTTTTTTAATGGATCTTGGTAGATATTCGTTAGATCAGGTTAGATCAACAGTTTTTTTCGTTAGATCTATCACACAGGAGGCGGTATTCACAATCCTATTTTGTGTGCGGGTAAAGGGTATACATAGGGGCTGGCCCCCCCTCAACTGAAATTTGGATTTTTTTTAATGGATCTTGGTAGATATTCGTTAGATCAGGTTAGATCAACTGTTTTTTTCGTTAGATCTACCATGCAGGAGGCGGTATTCACAATCCTATTTTGTGTGCGGGGGATGGGTACACATACGGTCTGGCCCCCCCTCAACTGAAATTTGGATTTTTTTTTATGGATCTTGGTAGATATCCGTTAGATCAGGTTAGATCTACAGTTTTTTTCGTTAGATCTACCACGCAGGAGGCGGTATTCACAATCCTATTTGGTGTGCGGGGGATGGGTACACATACGGTCTGGCCCCCCCTCAACTGAAATTTGGATTTTTTTTAATGGATCTTGGTAGATATTCGTTAGATCAGGTTAGATCAACTGTTTTTTTCGTTAGATCTACCACGCAGGAGGCGGTATTCACAATCCTATTTTGTGTGCGGGGGATGGGTATACATACGGTCTGGCCCCCCCTCAACTGAAATTTGGATTTTTTTTTATGGATCTTGGTAGATATCCGTTAGATCAGGTTAGATCTACAGTTTTTTTCGTTAGATCTACCACGCAGGAGGCGGTATTCACAATCCTATTTGGTGTGCGGGGGATGGGTACACATACGGTCTGGCCCCCCCTCAACTGAAATTTGGATTTTTTTTAATGGATCTTGGTAGATATTCGTTAGATCAGGTTAGATCAACTGTTTTTTTCGTTAGATCTACCACGCAGGAGGCGGTATTCACAATCCTATTTTGTGTGCGGGGGATGGGTATACATACGGTCTGGCCCCCCCTCAACTGAAATTTGGATTTTTTTTTATGGATCTTGGTAGATATTCGTTAGATCAGGTTAGATCAACTGTTTTTTTCGTTAGATCTACCACGCAGGAGGCGGTATTCACAATCCTATTTTGTGTGCGGGTGATGGGTATACATAGGGGCTGGCCCCCCCTCAACGAAAATTTGGATTTTTTTTAATGGATCTTGGTAGATATTCGTTAGATCAGGTTAGATCAACAGCTTTTTTCGTTAGATCTACCACGCAGGAGGCGGTATTCACAATCCTATTTTGTGTGCGGGGGATGGGTACACATACGGTCTGGCCCCCCCTCAACTGAAATTTGGATTTTTTTAAATGGATCTTGGTAGATATTCGTTAGATCAGGTTAGATCAACTGTTTTTTTCGTTAGATCTACCACGCAGGAGGCGGTATTCACAATCCTATTTTGTGTGCGGGTGATGGGTATACATAGGGGCTGGCCCCCCCTCAACTAAAATTTGGATTTTTTTTAATGGATCTTGGTAGATATTCGTTAGATCAGGTTAGATCAACAGCTTTTTTTGTTAGATCTACCACGCAGGAGGCGGTATTCACAATCCTATTTTGTGTGCGGGGGATGGGTACACATACGGTCTGACCCCCCCTAAACTGAAATTTGGATTTTTTTTAATGGATCTTGGTAGATATTCGTTAGATCAGGTTAGATCAACTGTTATTTTCGTTAGATCTACCACGCAGGAGGCGGTATTCACAATCCTATTTTGTGTGCGGGGGATGGGTACACATACGGTCTGGCCCCCCCTCAACTGAAATTTGGATTTTTTTTAATGGATCTTGGTAGATATTCGTTAGATCAGGTTAGATCAACTGTTATTTTCGTTAGATCTACCACGCAGGAGGCGGTATTCACAATCCTATTTTGTGTGCGGGGGATGGGTACACATACTGTGAATGCAGAGAATAAAAAATATTGAAAGTTATCTATACATTGTGTTAGGCAAACTGCAAGAAAATGCCTAAATTCGGAGAAAAATGTGTTTTAAATGTGTCTGTGGAGTCTGTTATTTATGACATTACCTCATACCTCCCAACATCTCGGCAAATTGGGACGCTGGCACGCATGTGCATTGCTGCCATCACTCTTCCTAAACTGTGAAGATCAGAGTGTCAGCGTTACCGCGCATGCGAGCTAGTGCTGTCACTGAAGCTGGCAGTGTTACTGCGCATGCGTACAATGCTGAGCATGTCCAGTAGTCGTTTTCTGGTGACCCAGGCACCAGAGAACTCTTTCAGGACCCGCAGGATTCTGAATCCCGAATTCCATGGAACAGAGGTAGAGCTCAGCGGGACAGAGCCTCCAAATCGTGACTGTACTGCATTAATCGAGACAGTTGAGAGGTATGCACCTGTGGCTTGATGTGCAAATGAACAGGCATGGATATGTAAAATCAAAAGAAGATTGTGAGTAGATAGATCTAACGAAAAAACAGTTGATCTAACCGGATCTAACGAATATCTACCAAGATCCATTAAAAAAAATCCAAATTTTAGTTGAGGGGGGGCCAGCCCCTATGTATACCCATCACCCGCACACAAAATAGGATTGTGAATACCGCCTCCTGCGTGGTAGATCTAACGAAAAAAGCTGTTGATCTAACCTGATCTAACGAATATCTACCAAGATCCATTAAAAAAAATCCAAATTTCAGTTGAGGGGGGGCCAGACCGTATGTGTACCCATCCCCCGCACACAAAATAGGATTGTGAATACCGCCTCCTGCGTGGTAGATCTAACGAAAAAAACAGTTGATCTAACCTGATCTAACGAATATCTACCAAGATCCATTAAAAAAAATCCAAATTTCAGTTGAGGGGGGGCCAGACCGTATGTGTACCCATCCCCCGCACACAAAATAGGATTGTGAATACCGCCTCCTGCGTGGTAGATCTAACGAAAAAAGCTGTTGATCTAACCTGATCTAACGAATATCTACCAAGATCCATTAAAAAAAATCCAAATTTTCGTTGAGGGGGGGCCAGCCCCTATGTATACCCATCACCCGCACACAAAATAGGATTGTGAATACCGCCTCCTGCGTGGTAGATCTAACGAAAAAAGCTGTTGATCTAACCTGATCTAACGAATATCTACCAAGATCCATTAAAAAAAATCCAAATTTCAGTTGAGGGGGGGCCAGACCGTATGTATACCCATCCCCCGCACACAAAATAGGATTGTGAATACCGCCTCCTGCGTGGTAGATCTAACGAAAAAAAACAGTTGATCTAACCTGATCTAACGAATATCTACCAAGATCCATTAAAAAAAATCCAAATTTCAGTTGAGGGGGGGCCAGACCGTATGTGTACCCATCCCCCGCACACAAAATAGGATTGTGAATACCGCCTCCTGCGTGGTAGATCTAACGGAAAAAACAGTTGATCTAACCTGATCTAACGAATATCTACCAAGATCCATTAAAAAAATCCAAATTTCAGTTGAGGGGGGGCCAGACCGTATGTGTACCCATCCCCCGCACACCAAATAGGATTGTGAATACCGCCTCCTGCGTGGTAGATCTAACGAAAAAAACTGTAGATCTAACCTGATCTAACGGATATCTACCAAGATCCATAAAAAAAATCCAAATTTCAGTTGAGGGGGGGCCAGACCGTATGTATACCCATCCCCCGCACACAAAATAGGATTGTGAATACCGCCTCCTGCGTGGTAGATCTAACGAAAAAAACAGTTGATCTAACCTGATCTAACGAATATCTACCAAGATCCATTAAAAAAAATCCAAATTTCAGTTGAGGGGGGGCCAGACTGTATGTGTACCCATCCCCCGCACACAAAATAGGATTGTGAATTCCGCCTCCTGCGTGGTAGATCTAACGAAAAAAACTGTTGATCTAACCCGATCTAACGAATATCTACCAAGATCCATTAAAAAAAATCCAAATTTCAGTTGAGGGGGGGCCAGACCGTATGTGTACCCATCCCCCGCACACAAAATAGGATTGTGAATACCGCCTCCTGCGTGGTAGATCTAACGGAAAAAACAGTTGATCTAACCTGATCTAACGAATATCTACCAAGATCCATTAAAAATAATCCAAATTTCAGTTGAGGGGGGGCCAGACCGTATGTGTACCCATCCCCCGCACACCAAATAGGATTGTGAATACCGCCTCCTGCGTGGTAGATCTAACGAAAAAAGCTGTTGATCTAACCTGATCTAACGAATATCTATCAAGATCCATAAAAAAAAATCCAAATTTCAGTTGAGAGGGGGCCAGACCGTATGTATACCCATCCCCCGCACACAAAATAGGATTGTGAATACCGCCTCCTGCGTGGTAGATCTAACGAAAAAAACAGTTGATCTAACCTGATCTAACGAATATCTACCAAGATCCATTAAAAAAAATCCAAATTTCAGTTGAGGGGGGGCCAGCCCCTATGTATACCCTTTACCCGCACACAAAATAGGATTGTGAATACCGCCTCCTGTGTGATAGATCTAACGAAAAAAACTGTTGATCTAACCTGATCTAACGAATATCTACCAAGATCCATTAAAAAAAATCCAAATTTCAGTTGAGGGGGGGCCAGACTGTATGTGTACCCATCCCCCGCACACAAAATAGGATTGTGAATTCCGCCTCCTGCGTGGTAGATCTAACGAAAAAAACTGTTGATCTAACCTGATCTAACGAATATCTACCAAGATCCATTAAAAAAAATCCAAATTTCAGTTGAGGGGGGGCCAGCCCCCCCTCATTAAATATGCAATATCTCAGTAATTAGACTAGATCTAACAAAAATTTTGTCTGATCAAACCTGATCTAACGTAGAGCTATCATAATCAGTAACATTTTGTTGAAATTTTTGTTGAGGGGGGGCTGGCTACGGGTTAGCCCCCCCTGAAAAAGATTGTTAATATTGCCTATTTTAGAGTTGATCTAACGAAAAAAACAGTTGATCAAACCTGATCTAACAAAGATCTAACAAATGCCATGATCTTTTGTAAAAAAATTTAATATGGGGGGGCTAACCCGGGGGAGGTATAAACAAAGTCCTGTTTGCAATCCGTTATAAATTTTGCCCAGTGAGATCTGTGCATCAAATGAATATCTTGTGTACCTTTGCATGATAAAGTTGATCAATACAATACCATTTGAATATGTTTATTATACCTTTATGAAAAATAAAATCATGTTCTGTAGCTTTAGCTTTATAGGGGTGATCAAAGCAAAATGCTTACGTGATGCACACGTTAATCTCATTTGTCGCATCTAAAGACATACTTTAGACTCAGACTCGCGTTTCTGGCCAAGTCACAAGCATTTACACTTTAGTGCATCGAGGAAAAATAAAATAGTTAAAACAACTATTTTCTCCTTTACGAACTATACTACATTTAAATTAAAATATGTATTTTTTTTATCATACTTATTAATAGTGTACCTATAAAGCAATAAATATATTTCTTGATTAATCTACTGTCGGTAAATGAGTTAAATCTCTTAAATAATTGATGCTTTTGTTATTGAAACGTTGTAATTAACTTGTGAATTGTATAGGAAATGGTAGTAGTAATAATACACTATGCGCCTTTCTTCCGTAATAAGAATAGTCAGTTAATCATTAGTAGTAGAGGCTTTCAGCAGGAGTTTGTACATTATTTAGCACCACATTATCTACATTACATTGTTCAGAAGTATCATTAACAGGCATTAGCTGGAGCGAATTTTACTGTCAATTGCACATGTGAGTCTTTGATCCTTCAAGCTTCTTTTCAGTGCCTAGATTTATATGTTGACGTCATGATAACATTTTTTAATACAATAATTAACAAATGGGACATCAATCAATCAACTGGTGTGTTTGTCCATTCATTTTTGCAGAAATAAGTAAAAGGTGTAAAAAAAAATAAAAAATAAATAAAAATACAAAATATTGATTGATCTTGTTGCAATGACATTGGTTTCTCCTCTCCCTCCACCCCTACCCCATGGGATGGAGGTATGGTGACACATTTTCACATTTTCTATAGACCTTGCTCAAAAGAATACAAAAATGTATTCATTCTCTTGCTAACACGAGACTGATGACGCAAAGTCCAATACCATTCAACAGATATCTTACATTTTTCCTGACCTGTTCTCTTCAGGTAGCTACTGAAAAGGGAAAAGAAAAAGTGTCGGTGCGCTAAGCTAGTCTCAGGCTCAAATAATACAAATGTATAATACGAGGCCTACCAAACAGGTGTAAGCATGCTGCAAAAACAGTGTATTGGCTGTACAATGTATACAAGAAACAAAAACTGTTTGCGCTTCTTACCCTAATAAAGTTGGCAACAAATATATAAACATAATATAAATGAGAGGTTAGCTACTGAAAAGGGCATGTTTTCTCATTTTTTTCCCTGACTTGTCCGGCATAATTGTTTGAAGATCTTCAGCTTAGAAGGATGCCAGCTAATGTCCCCAAAAGCCAAAATCTGCATCTGGACTTGTTAAGTCCTTGGTGCAAAGAAAATGTGCTTCATGCACATATCAGGCTAGACTGATATGATGATGGAGATTTTTCCTGTACAATGGTACAAGTGAGTTTAAATGTAACACTCTCTTGATTACGGCAGCCATTAAGACTCTGTCTATTCTCAGTTGCGTTAGTCTCATACCTCCTTGAATACATTATTTTTACCATTATCGCATGCCATTATGTTTCATATTACTGTTTTCATATAATTTTCTGTTCTACTGACATCGTTGTCACTCACTCCTATGTTCGAATGCCTTACACATGCAGTCCAACTTTATTATTGTATTCTATTTTGCATATTATTATTCTTCCATCTATGTGGTACCAGTTTTCCGTTTCCCAATTTTTGCAGCATTGTGCTTCCCAATATCAATTTAATTTGCAAAACCATTCAAGCAACTCAATGTCATTATCATATCCATACTTTTTTTTTTTACCTGTTCACTATGGTACAAACATCAGGTCAAAATGCAAAAGTATTCAACCAAGAAAAACACTGCATTTCACTGTTTTTGTAGAATATAAGCTACTGAAATGAAAAGTAGTATAGAAAATAAGAGACTATATGTAGTATGTCGTAGAGATAGAAGATTAATTAATAGATGAATGATTGCTATTTCTGTTTGCAGTGAATTTACAATTTTTATAGAGGTGTAAAATGTGAACAGTTTTATCATATTTATGTAACTGCAACTCCAATTTCCATGCTGATAAAGCAAAGAACGAGTAATGCATATTTCAATGAACAAAGACAGAGTAGCTTGTGGAGCCCAATAGAACACAATCTGTATAAAGGCTTCCTGAAAAGAAAACTTATTTGCATCTGGTCAGTATTGAAACCGTAACATGGATCACAAAATCATTAAAGACACAACTTTGAGATAACTTTTTAGCCTGCCCTTACGAAAAAATTACTGCAGTTTTTCTGAACTAATACTGACGTTTTTTGGACATGAAAAAACTGCAATACTGCACTTTTACTGCAGTATTACTGCACATTTACTGCAGTTTTACTGCATTTGTACTTCACTGTACTGCACTTCTTTTTATATTGCAAACCTACAGTTGTACTTCAATGTACTGCAGCTTTATTGCATTTGTACTTCCGTACAAAAATAACTGCAGTACAACTGCAGTACAGTGAAGTACAAATGCAGTAAAAGTGCAGTAAATGTGCAGTAATACTGCAGTAAAAGTGCAGTATTGCATTTTTATCATGTCCAAAAAACTGCAGTATTACTCCAGAAAAACTGCAGTAATTTTTTCGTAAGGGATGAGCTCATGAAAATAAATGTGTTAGCTACCAGAGAAACCTGAGGATGATGATCACATCCATATTCAGTATAAAGTGTTGTTTAAAAAATGAGAAAACAAAATTTAGATTCCAACTTTTTTTCCCAGCGCTAGTCTTTCGTATATTGCTTTGAGTCTTTATTTAAAACATGAAAGCTGGCCAGCCTGCCTGCTAGCGAGGATGTTATTTCCAACACCGACACAGCCCACTCCATCTCCCAAAATCATACACAGAGATGTTATTCTCTCCTAGGATACATTTAATGATGGGGGAGAAATGTTTGGCTCGTCTAAATGATTTCTGCTCAGCTAACCTAATTCCATTATCTGTTAGTCATGTTTACAACGTACTGACAGCTAATAACTCAGGCGGAACTCTGCAACCGTTTTTAATCTTCCTCTTCATCCAAGTCAATGCTCAAAGAGCTTCTCTTCCTTGATTATTAAAGATCGTGTGCACGTATCCTGTCAGCCTTCAGTTCATGGAATCTGAATAAGCCACAAGGTCAAATTTCTCAAACCAACTTTGTAGATTGACATATGATAATTAGAAGTACCTATCAAAAATGATTTGAATTATCTAAGACAAACCACCTTAGACATTAACATTTGCTCTTCAGGCCCGTAAAAAATACAAAAACGGAATGACAGAATCTTTACTGTTAACACCACTGAAGTACTGGAATGACAAAGTGTATTTCCAAATGTAATGTTCTTTCGTTTGTTGAAAGTAATGTGATTTTCTAAGATGTAGAATACATGCCTAGTAATACATTTTATATGCTTAGAGCCCTTAATACATATAAAATTTAATAGCAATGCCTTAGGAATGTATGATTGAATCATAAAGGAAAACAAAGCTTTGTATAGCAAAGAAATTAATGCAATTTTGTAAACAATACCCTTAAATATACTGATCGGAATTAGCATAATTTGGCCATTGAGCTTTCTCTCCTTAAGGTAAGTATTTATCATGTTTACAGGTTTCATATAGTAATGCATGTAATCTGTTTAGTATCAATAACGTATGATGAGATCATTACAAGGGTGGCCTAACAAATATTTTATTGTCCTATTATAATCATTATTTCCAGAAATGTGTACTTGAAAAAAGCAAGACGTTGTTTAATGTATTTCAATATATCCGCTGTTGTATAGAAGGTGTATTCATTGGCGGTGGATGGGCTACCTATGACTCTAGCATGCTTAGGCAGGACTTGCCTTCTGAATACTAGATCTTTGCATGCATCCTACCAGATGGAGTAAAGGATTCTAAGACAAAGGGAGACAAGATGTGTTATTCAGCTTCAGCCTGCAGGCCATTCTTCCTGATCAGTTAGGCGATGCCATGGTAGACAAGTCACATCAATATAATCAAAGTTTAAAAGCAAAATCACAGGCAAGCTGTTTTTTATCGAGAAAAACAATAGCACAATTCAGTGAGAGAATATAATCATCCATGTAAATAGAAGGCTATCGTATACATAACACAAGCCCAAGGACCCAGTGAGGAGTGTGGTTACAGCTGGTAGAAAAATCATACTAGATGAGACAAATTCCTATTTATGATTACTTGCCAAAGCTACATTTGGTATTTATTTTTTATATTGTTAAAAAATGTGCTTTAGTATCATCAAAAAACCCTTCCAAATTCACTAAAGCCAACAAGCATAAGAACTAGCATAAAAATCTTAACTTGCATACACACAATTGTGTTACAATGAATTGTATTTTGAACTCAGGACATAGTTGTTTATTGTACTATCTTACCAGCACGGAGTGTTCTAGTCTCTTGCCCATTACTGGTGGGGACTAATTGTCAGACCTATAAGTAGATGGCTTTCTAAGATTTTAGTGTGTTTTCATGGCTGCCCAAAACTCTAGCCCCTCTGTGGTTCTGAGACTAATTTGTGCTTATTTGGCATGGACTCGTTGTACCTCCCTGCCTTTTTCCTGTGATTAATTTTGGCTTCTGCCTGATTCCTTCTTGTTTCAGTTTATGTTACTGTTCCTGTATGTGACATTGACTATTGGGGTTGTCCCCTCCTTTGCCTTGATGGGTTCCTCCTCTTGTCTGTGCACGCACACTCCTTCACTTTGGATAGAAACATAGAATTTGATGGCAGATAAAAACCATTCATCCCATCTAGTCTGCCAATTTTCCAGATGTAGAGACAGAACTTTAGTCAGTCATTGGCCTTGGCTATTCCTTCAGTAAAATAAAAAAGCATGTGTTATTGGTGTAAATGTCAGTGTATGGTGTCGGGTAAGCCAAGAGTTAATGGCTGCTTGGAGACAAAGAGGGAGAAACTGTGTGTTATTTACCAGGAGGCATCCAAGAAATACTCTGCCAATCCCTGCTATAGGCAGAGCCAAAGCAAGTCAGACCATGACCATGTTGACCTCTTTAGACACAGCGATAAATGAGTGTTTGATTCACTTGGGTTCAGATTGGCTTTGTCTCAAACTACTCTTATAACCCCTGTCTGTTTCTCTAGAAATATGTCTAGTTTTTTAGATTGACATGGAACCCAATTTAAATTCTTTATTTTAGGTCCCAAATCAAATTTGGTTCATAAAATCAGTAAGGGTTCGATACAGTAGCAATAAAAATAATTAACAACACACAGGTTTATCGAAAGGTTTTTTATTTGATGTGCCCACCGTGGATACTTTAAGTAATGTACTTACACTTTTTCTAATTAACTTCATGGCACTATACTTTGAGTATATTTATAATCATTTAAAAATATTTTCTATGCTATGGAAAGTTCATACGAACCTTTCTAGGTAAGCTAACTCGTAGAAACCTGTAAGAACAATTTCTAAATTCATGTCTTCTCAACTATGCTTTTGTAAGTAATTTACCTTAATTAATTTAATATGAGTTACTTAACTGTAGGTCGGGCTGAGTCACTTAAATCGATTTGTAAATGAGAGATTTTTGTCTATTTAACATACGATATACTTTATCTGTGGAATAAAACATTTTCAACAATATTACAACAAAGTGCACTGATTTTATGTGAGTTTTCTGTAATGTTCTTAGATAGAGGCATACAGATATTAAGCATCTGATGGCATGGAAATAATGAAAATAATGGCTAGGTACTGTGTGAAGGCCAGTAATGTAAAGAAAACAAGTCCTCAGATACTCACGGGCCTTACGCATAAAAGCCTATCTTTGCAACACACCAATGTTTAGTCATGTGATTCTGGACCTTTATCAAGAAATGACCATATGCATGAAACATAGGAAGACACTAAGCCTAGTTGGAGAATCCAACTCCCATAAATAACCTAAGGCTTATTTAACCCCTTAACGACAATCCCCGTACATGTACGGGGTTGCCGTGCAACGGGTTAACGACAATGCCCGTACATGTACGGGCTGCCGTTAAATAGCTGCAGCGCCGCGATCGCGGCGTTTTCGCCGCGATCGGCGGCTTTGCAGCATCCACGGAAGCCTCACAAGTGAGGCTGACCGTGGATCCGGGGAGGGCAGCCCTCGGCAGCCCTCCCCGGAAGAAAAATGGCCGCCGCCGCATCGATCATCAAAGATCGCGGCGGCGCCCGGCTAAAACTGCTTAGGAAGCGATATGAATCGCTTCCTAAGCATAAACTGTGTTGCTGACATGCCTCGATATCGAGGCATGTAGCAACACAACCCCCCCGACCCCCGATCGCCTTGTGATTGCTCCGAGGAGCAACCACAAGTGCCATCCTGTGAATGACGTTGCCGTCATTCACAGGATGGCATTAACAATAGAAATGAGTTCATAGAGGGTCTATCCAGACCCTCTTGAGAACTCTCGAGCTCCTCCTGCAGGTTGAATGCAGGTACTGCATCCAACCATGCAAGGTCAATGGAGCCCAGCTCACTAGTGAGAGTGACTAGTAAAAAAAAAAAAAAAAAAAAAATTAAAAAAAAAATTTAAAAAATGTTTCAAAAAAATGTCAAAAATATGGTAACATGTAAAAATCCCCACTGTCACCAAAAAAAAAAAGTTTTTAATAAGCAAGTCCTAAAATTTTTACAAAATATGTCCTAATATCTTTACAAAAATTCCATTATGGAAAGAGTTAAAATATTGGCATTACAAATGCCCATAGGGTGTCTAGTATTAAAAAATATATGATTTGATGGGGTAAATTGAATTGGCCGGGTTCAAAGATGTCCCAAATATGGGACATGGGGCAGATGTCTAAATGGCAAAAAAATACACACCTCACAAAGGCGGCCTTTTACCTCCCAAATAACCCTACAAACCCATGCATGTGGGGTATCGCTGCGCTCAGGAGATGTTACTGAACACATATTGGGGTGTTGTGTGACACGGACATATACCAGGAGCGATAAATTTATACAACATGTGTGAAAAAAATACAAAAATAATTACTACCATAAAGTTTCACAAAGGGTAGTGGTAAAATTAGTGCATTGAAAGGGTTAAAATACCAGCATTTCAGATACCTTGGGGTGTCTAGTTTTTAAAAATATATGATTTGATGGGGTAAATTTCATTGGCCGGCTTCAAAGATACCTGAAATGGCACATGGGGGGAAGAATTACCAGATTTGGAAAAAAAGGTTTTGAAATGGCAAAACGCTACCTCTACTTATTGCCCCATAACGTGCAGAAAAAAGCAAAAAAACATAAAAACATTGGGTATTTCTAAACTCAGGACAAATAGTAGAATCTATTTAGTAGGTTTTTTCATTCGTTTTTGCAGATGAGTAAAAGTTTTCTGTTTAAAAAGTGAGAAAAAGTAATTTTTTAACAAAAAATCCCCATATTTTATCATTTTTTTTATAGTAAATTAGATGATATGATAAAATTAATGGTATCTAAAGAAAGCCCTGTTTGTCCTGAAAAAAACAATATATAATATGTGTGGGAGCACGAAATGAGAAAGAAGAAAATCACAGCTAAACAGGAACACTGAAAAACGTTAAAAGAGCCATTGTCCCACAATATACTACGAGTAAAAACCCCTATTGTCCTTAAGGGGTTAATCTTTTTTCTAACGGGTTGTGCGCTACAAGCTTAAAAGAACTACGGATACACACGTTTAAAAATAGTTGTGTGGTTTTCATAGTACTTGAATTAGATGCTTCTTCCAAGTCACTGCATAAACAGATTCCACCTGGACGTTTGCACATAGGGAAAACAAACTTCAAGCTTTTAACTGTCAACAGAATAAATAACTTGTGGTTAATGAGCAGAAGAGACAAAAATGTTTCCAGACTTTGCTGGAGAAAGCAAGATCATAGCCAGATAAGGAGAGCATTTGATTAAGAACCTAGACATCGTTGTGGTAAATTTGTGCCACATTGTTTATCAGTGCTTCACTTGAAGTATTTCTTATACGCTTTATTATCATTTGACAAAGGAAATCATCTGAATCTGAATATTGTATGTAAAACTTTATAACTGTAACTCTCATTTAGTATTGCAACAAAAGTTAGTGGGGAACAATAGCTCATATTGTTCTTTCACAGCTGAACCAACTGATAAAGTAAGGGTTTTGTATTTTATGAATGTGGTACATGTCGGTGTTGCAACCATTAACCTTTTACACAGAGAAGTAAACTATGACTCCCTATGACTAAGGACTCCCAGATGTACATTTCAGCCTTTATTTACCTCATCAATGGGGTGCAGTTGGCATATATCTAGGAATAAGTGAGAAAGAAGGTCACATATTAGGACTCACCATTACACTTGAGGAGAACCCCAAAAGGTAGAAAAGGTATGAGACTAGCTCAACTAAGAATAGATGTCATCTTAACATCCAGCCCAATGGTGCGTAGGGCAGGCTATGTGCTTCAAATTTTTACTCACAATAGTAAGGTAGATTTCCTCTCCTCTATGGCAAGAGAGAAGCAACAGCCCCTGACAGTTTGGCCTTTACAGACCTCATCAGTGACATTCAGTCGGAATGGCTCTATGCACACGTGAGTAAAGATGGCCATCGCTAGTCTAATATGTACTGATCTATTTTTTTTTTTTCTTTGAAGAAAATTGCTGAGATGGAACCTAAAGTAGAGAAGGTAATCCCAAGCATGAAAAAGGTCAACCTCATTTGTTTTTATATGCACAATATATTAGGAAATTACATTAGATGTTACTTTACTTTTGAAAAATTCATAAAAATATGTTTTTTATAAAATGCGGGCTTTTGTTTCAGATACTTAAACTTGCATACTTTTTTTATGTATGTTATGTTTTTATGCACAATAAAATGGCCTTCATTTCTTGTGCAAAAACACACAGACTCTTGATTTAATACACATAAGTTGCATATAACTTTAGTTCAACCTTTATTTAAATGGTTATCAAAGTAGTAATCAAGATTGGTATTAGCCCTGGATTTAGGGATTATCACAATGCTCTCTAACTGTGATTTCTGCAAATCCTAGGTAATCGGTGATCCTTAAGAATTGTTAAACCAGAAAACTGCTGGGATCCGAAACTCAGACTTTAGACAACAGTAACTGGCAGGGAGATTCTTGCAACATCACACACTCGTTTTAGTTTCTGGTTAAGGAATGACTTTAGTTTGTGATATCCTTTAGTTGGGGGGGGGGTATGGCTTCAAATGACCATTAGCAAAATGCCAAGAACAAATCATTGAATCAATATTTAATAGTATGTAGCATAAAGGTGACAAATCTTCACTATATGATTCTGGCCAAAAAATACAATACAAATGTTGCGTATTGACCTCCTGCCTAAAATCGCTTGTCCTACTGCCCTGCCCTAGCCTCAAAGTAGGCAACCACATACATGAATTAGGATAGAGCATAGTTTATTTTATATATAAGGTAGCCTTAAAACAACAATTAAGAGACTTTCAAACATGAATCAACCAACTTTACCTTCCATCTAACAGAGGTCCAATGGGCAACCCTGTATTTCTCAACCCCTGTATCCCAAGAGTCCATGCTCGGTTGTGCCTTGAGACACATGGGCTACCTTTAATACCACCTACTCGCAACAATGTATGGTCCCTTTGACCAGAGCATGCTTTTGTCTGAAGATCTGCTTTGTTTGACATTTCCTTAAGGACCAAGAACCCATAAACTTCAGTTTATTTAAATATTTCAATCTGCAAATGGTTCTAGGAAAATATTGATTTATGACAATATAGCGACAGACATATTTTCAATGGATTTTGTATATTTTTTAGAGGAAAACATGCAAGGGATGTAGTATTTATGTTTCACGAGAAATCTACATTAAAAATGTGTTATACACCAAAAAACAAGTTTGGTTTTTACTTTAGATGCTGTAAATGTACATATCCTACATAAGTAAACAAAAGATGGCAGGATCTACAATCCTTTATATTTAGACAAATGATGGTTTCTTTGCCAACAACCCCTGTTTGTTTGCTACATTTTTTACAGCTAGAATAAAGAATGCTTCTGAAGAGCTGTTCCTTTGGGATTATTGTTTCCAAATCCAACTAATGCAATGTAATAGAACCCTATTTCAGAAAATAAAAAAAGCCTTTATACTACAGCTAAAAGGCACACAATATATACTATTCACAGCCAGTACTTCTAAAGACTGTAGGGCAGTGAAGAGCAGATTTGAACCAGTGTGTACGTGTTTAAGATGTTGGTGTAAAACCACTGCTGTCACCGTTGTCATAGTAGTTTTATCTTTATCATTTCCATTAAGAGTCGCAATACCCTCTCGAAATTTCCAGTATGTTACTTGGTATCATTAGCTTTTTTTCAAAGTTCATAAATTCAAGGATAATGATGCTGTTTTCATGTTATAGTTTCTTTTTTTTTTTTTCTAAACAGTGCTTTCAATTCCGTGTCTCTGATCCTTCAAGATTTCACCATCACAATATCATTTGTCTAATGCTTCTTCCCCAGTGTGTCTTTTCTTTATGGCCATTTACATTCCATACACATTCTCTGTAGCTCTCGCTAGACTTCCCAGTGCGTTTCTTTACTTATCTTAATATCAATAGCTGTCTCCGTGCCGCTCATCTCCTTCTTTGAGTTACTACCCACTATTGGCCATGGTGGCACGTGTGAGTCTGGCTCAGAACTCGAAAGAGCATTAGCATAAAATATGTACTAAGAAACAGATCAGTCACTGACATTGGTAACTCTACAACAAATAAATAGAAAGAGAATCACTTGTATTTGTTTTATCCAGACATAGATCTTCTAAGCTGCCCTTGGATTTTTATTATTTTAAGATGCTTCAAACGTTGACCTTATTTCTATTAACGTTATCTGCCTTGTATCCTGTAGATAACCAGTTTCTTTGCAACATTACCTTCCCAAGCTCAAGCGGGATACCATTTACAGTATTTCAGCCATGATAAAAGAGCTCTTTCTTTGTTTTTGTCATCCACATTAAAACACTTCTAAAAAAGTAAATTACTGAACCACAATTTTGTGCGGCAGATTTTTTCATGCTGGTGCACTGTCCAATCGGTGAGTCGGAAAATTAGCATTTTTATCTGTTCTTTTTTTAAAAAAAGGATATGGGTATATAGATGTAACAATCATTACCACTCCTAGTACAGTATGTTAACACATCACGAGACTTATAATGTTTTATACTGAGCATACGCTGCAAACAAGTCCTGCTCAGTAAAGGGGATAGGAACACATCAATTTGTGCTACAGCTATGCGTGTGCAGCGGGAGCAATAATCAAGGGCTGGTTATTTTTTATGTTCTATTTCTTTTTTTTTTTACATTATCAGAAAAAAACAGGCTCATGAAATCTGAGAAACAAATTATAGTCTGCAAATTGCTTATGCTTTATTATCTGACCTAGTTAATAACTTTCTTTAAAACCATCACGGTATCTCTGTAGTCATGATAATGCAACAATTTATCACAAAATAGATTTAGGTGGAGTGGTGTGAAAACCCTGCAGCCAGGAAAAAAAAGCTATCTAATTTCCATGTTATCTTATGAAATCTAGTTATCAGAGTGTTTGAAAGGTCTGCCTTCTTTATAACTAGAGTAGCAAACCATGTTTAGATCTGTGCTGTGGATTCTCCCCCGTTGCTGGAGGCAGGGAAGAAAATACATTGCTTTAAATATTTTGGGCTTTGCTTGCCGTTCCACATACAGCCTCCAGAATGGAGGGCCTGAGGCAGAATTCACAATTTGAGTATGGTTGCCAAGGCCAGATTAAAGAGCTTTGGGCCCTAAAGCAAGTTTACAAGAAGGGTTCCTCCTCTGGATTCACTGGCATAATTGAGGCTACTGCAACCTCTGCATTGCAGGGCTCGATTGTCCTACCCACCCCAGGCTGTGCATACCAGTGGGTCATAGTGCCATGCTCCCTGAGTCTGAGCGCTTGGATATGACATAATTTCCTGGAGCTTAGTGTGTGTGTGTGTAACTATCTTACTTTGTGTGTTCAGCCCCCCCCCCCACATACACACATATAGAGCACCCTCTACTAATATTGGAACTCTTGGTAAATAAATACACAAAAATCCTCTGCTCTCATGTATATCCTCCATTTGGGGGAGGGGACATTACAGAAAGCATCATAAACTTTTTTGAACAAATAGGACGATGGGGTACACAACATCAATGGAAGAGCCGCCAATTTGGTGGAAGTTCCCGTCAGGTTGTGTCTGGTGAGATGCGGGCGAACATAGAAGAGAAGGGAGAAGACAGAAAAGGATGTGCAAGTGAAAGTGGTTGGCAGAAGTTGGTGTGGTCGGCAGAGAAGGTAGGGAAACACTTAGAGAGTGTGTGGAGAGAGTGAACAAAAATGAGAGTGTGAGAGTAAGCGAGAGTGAACGAATTTCATTCCCAAATTTTTAGCCAAAATGAATGGGCAGGGAACATAATTTGTTTCCTTAAAAGAAAGGGCCAAAACAAATACCGTATTTGCTCGATTATAAGACGAGGTTTTTTTCAGAGCAAATGTTCTGAAAAATACCCCTCGTCTTCTAATCGGGGTCGTCTTCCAATCAGACCTCAAATAGAGGCCTGATTATGAGACTATGATCCAGATCCCCCGCACCGCTGCAGGGGACCTGGATCCTCCTGACTCCCCCCCCCCATTTAATCCCCCCCCGCCACTTACCGGTGCTTCCTGCTGTATTGCCGGGGCAGCGGGTTGACTTCTACGCGATACGCGTAGACAACGTCCGCTGCAGCCGGAAGGAGGTGTGGCTAGCAGCGGGAGTTGTCTGCGTCCGTCTCGCATACCTTCCCCGGCTGTCTGAGATCAGAGTTCCCGGCACTGGTGCGGCACCGGTGCGGGGCACGCTGATCTCTGACAGTCGGGGAAGGTATGCGACGGACGCAGACAAACCCCCGCTGCCAACTCCACCTCCTTCCGGCTGCAGCGGAAGGCGACGTCAACCCGCTGCCCCGGCAATACAGCAGGAAATTGGAAGCACCGGTAAGTGTGTGTGTGTGTGTGTGTGTTAAATGGGGGCATAGGGCATTTCTGGAATGCCTTATACCCCTATATGCCACTCTGGCACTTAAGGGGTTAAATGCCAGAGTGGCATATAGGGGTATAAGGCATTTCTGGAGGCAGAGTACTCTATACAATGCCTTTTAACTCCCTTAATGCCACTCTGCCTCCTGGAATGCCTCATACCTCCCTATATGCCACTCTGCCCCATAATATGCATTTTAACCCCCTAAATGCCAGAATGGGATATAGGGGTATAAGGCATTTCTGGAGGCAGAGTGGCACATAGAGGGTCAAAAGGCATACCATGGGGCACAGTGGCATATAGAGGGTTAAAAGGCATATCATGGGCCACAGTGCCATATTGGTGTGGCAAGCCTGGGGGCAGATGTGCGTAACTGGGGGACAGGTTGGAAAATACAAGGAAATAAAAACAAAAAAAATATTTTTCTCAATCATAGCTTTTATTTAAAAAAATAGTTTACATGAATTAACATTTACTGGTAAAACTCTTTTCCTTTAGGGTCGTCTTATATTCAGGCTTTTTCTTTTTTTCCTAGGTTAATATTCAGATTTTGGGGGGTCGTCTTATAATCAGGGTCGTCTTATAATCGAGCAAATACGGTAGTTTTGGGGCCCATTTGCACATGTCTTTATATATATATATATATATATATATATATATATATATATATAGATAGATAGATAGATAGATAGATAGATAGATAGATATATTGTTCTTGTGATTTTGGTGACATAACCTTAAACGAGTTTAAAATCTAGACTGAGCTGGTATTGTAACTCTCCCTCTTCATCATTACCCACTGCTCTGTGTTCACTTTCCATCATGTACTTTCAGGCTACATGCTGTGTTTATGTGCAGAGGTCACACTATAACCAGCAATTTGTTTTCTATTTCTATTGTTTGGTCTAAGAGAAGAAATCACAGGACTTTTTACAGGAACTAAAAAACCTCAAGGCCTTGTCAGATATTCATATTTATTTTTATTATTGATTTGATTTTGGTTAGCTTATAGGAAATGAAAAGTGGTTGCAATTACTTTGCTGAAATGGTGGTGCATAAGGGAGGGAGGTTGTTTGTATAATGCTATGTGTGAAATATTAATTATATTAAAATATTTAATACTGGTATTAGATATTTTTGGCTGACATTGTGGATTTTTAAGTTTTGTATAGTTTAATTGAAGTAGGTATGTTTGAAAATGTGTAGGAAACCAAATGTATTAAATAAAGCAGTCTTTCACCCACATAGGTTCAACCGTTTACATACACACACACACACATACACACACAGTAATGCCACACAGCTGCATATTAGTCCACAACTAGAACTGTTGTAGAAAAGCAACCTATATTTTTTTAATCTGAATAATGATTAACAAAAATAATGAGTTTCTGTTTAACAGTGAGTTGTATCTATATTGTAAATGTTCAAACAGCTTTATTTTTCTGTGAAAAATTGGGAAATTGGCCCTGCGTAATAGTATGTTTCATCTCACTCCCTGTTTAGTGAAGAAACCACACCATGGAGAATCCAGCTTAGTGATTCCTACATGCTAGAGGTGATCACTCCTCTTAGTTATGGAACATGATCTTAAAGGGACAGTCCGCTAATCATATGCACTTTAACACATATGATAGCTGAGAGGTTTCTTTAGATTTTCGTGATGTTCCCCTAACAGATTTATAGGGGATTCTGCATTTTCTCCTTTCCCCACACCCCAGCTATTTGGTGTGCAGGAGATGTGTTCAGCTGAATACATCTCCTGACCGAGTGAGCAGTGTACAGTGAAGGATATATAAATAATACTCATAAAGTACTTTTAATATACATTTTCTTTGGTAAAGCTACCTGGGACTTTAAACTTTAAACCTGTCCATGAAGTGTATCTTTTTGTTAGTTAACCAAACATGCACAAAACTAGGTTTTGGGGCAATGTTAGAATACCACTAATTTCCTCATACGATTACTAGAGACATGAGAGCAATTATTTTTTTCTGCTCAATTAGACCTAAAGTGTAATTAGTCTTATAGAGAGATTTCAACGACCTACTAACACCTTGGGAGAGATATTCTGTGATAAATAGAACTGTCATCCAAGTGAGGAAACTCATATTACAGACCCGTTTCTGTAGATGATGAGTATATAACACACATTACAGTGGTATAAAAAAAAGGGCAGTAAAAAAGCTAACACTTAATTTAAAATTGTATTTATCAAGACTGAAGCAAAGTCTGATTTCTAGTGTAGCCCCACCAATAAAGGAGCAACATTGTAGTTTTTTTGTAGTACTTAAATATGCATAATTTACCTCTAAGGAGAAACATCCATACACTCTTATACAAGTCTGCAACTCCAGCACTGCAGCGTAAAGCATCCTTTGCTGTGCCCACTTTGCACCAGTTTTGGTTACCTAAACCAGGGCTGTAACTTAAATGGGCTAAAGGAGGCAGCTACAAAGCATTGCAAAGTTAGCGGGACCCTGGTGCATCCTTCCCCTTCTAGAAGCTCATGTGATATCTTTGTGGGACAGGACATCCCAACTACAGCCCCAGTGTGTGTAGTAGAGCCCTGCACAGGACTGCTTTTTTCGTCCCGCTCCTGCTGATTTTTTTGTCCAATCTCGCCACTCCTGCAACAAGTGTGCCCAATCCCGCCACATTTGTGGTCAATACCGCCCGCTCCCGCCACAAATGTGGCCAATCACGCCCACCTCTTTACCTAAACTTCAAATTTTCCACGCAGTCCCGCAAGGCTGCCCTCGAGTTGCTCCCTCATAGCGTCTCTTCTCTTGCTTTGCTCAGGAACACAGCGGAGTCACGGGAAGTGACATCACATCACGTGACTCCGCATTGTTCCTGGGCGGAGCAAGAGAAGAGACACTGTAAGGGAGCAGCGCGGGACCCGCAGGCACAGTGTCTCACCGCCCGCTCCTGCCCGCAACACCAGCAAGACCGCCAGCGCCCGCAAGTTTTTTGCCTCCCAATGCAGTCCTCTAGTGTGTAGCCGTAAATCAAGCCAAGTAGATTGAGAGTAGAGAACCAATGTAAATGCATACAGGGTGTATATTAAGTAAAAGTGCATATTATAGCTGGCATGTCTCTTTAAGAAGTGGTAACATGAAAGTCAAATTACTCCAAGTATACAGTAGATGGATTGACAGAATGTTCTCTCTGGTTCCAATGAGGACTTGAAATTTACTTGATAAAGACCTCATCGTGAGGTCAAAACTTTGTTGTCCTTCTCCTTCAATAAATCTGCCTGATGGAACCCTTGAGTGCCTGGAGCCTTTTTCTATTTTGAAATTTAGTAGCATATTATAGGCAGCAGATGCTTAGCATTAATACGCATTGCCTTTTGGATAGAGTGTGTGTGGGATGGGGGGGTTAAGCATTTATTTGAGAAGTAACAAATATGTATTTTCATGTGAAAAATGCACATTCAAGTCACTAGCAAATATCCTGTTTTTTTTTTTACAAACTGGTGGCCTCTTCATTCCACATTTGGAATAGCAAGCTTTTGTAAGTTCTTGCTGCAAGGAGGGCCAAGACAGCCACATGTAACTCTTTGTTCAATGGATGAGTTTGCCTTTAATAAATGACTTAATGATTCATCTAGGCATTTTGCAGAGCCAGCCAAAATCTCACTGTGGTTGGCATTTCCAGAGGTACGAGGATATAATTTGTACTATAGGGTTTCTTATTTTCTAGTTTTTGAAATGTGAGAGATACAGGTTGGCTGCCACTGAACTTTCATCACTTTTAGAAACAATATCTTAAAGTTTTGTGTTTTAATATAATGACATTTATGGGATGTGATATGTAGCTGGTTGGTGTTTGAAGGAGGTTTTATTAAAGACAGACTGTTTCTTGTTTTTTTTTGTTATCACTAAGTCATTTCATTGGCATTTTAAACTTGCTTATTCAGGGCTAAGTCTCATAAATGGCAAGACACTGTTTTTTTTATTGGGGATTCTGTGATGTGCAATAGTTATTTTTTCAGACCAAAATATATTTTTTTACTGCTACATCATCTAATCTTTTATTCTCAATTTATCAAGCAGGACAACATTCTTTGTTGGACACATTGATAAATCAAACTTGTAACAAAGGCTTCCAATGTGTTTTCTCAAAACAATGTATGTTGTTGTTTTAGCTCCTAGATATGTCTTAAGATTTTCATCCTTTACAGCGCATTTATCAAGCAGATGCTGTTTTGTCGCAAGATGTAATGTTGCTTCTTGCTTTCTTCTTGGGGCCAGTCTGTCAAATAGATAAATGCAATGAATAAAACCCAAGTGTATCTCTTTAGGAGGGAAATCCCTCTTTGTACCCCCTCTTTTCCCCTGATAGTCTTTATTTCTATAAACTCAGAATGTTTGCAGTGTATGAGTGGATCATGATGATATACAGTCCTAAATGTCCATAGCCAGAAGCTGGAGCTCTTTTTGCGGGTAGGGTCTCATGTTGACATCACAGGTGGCCCTGCCAACATCAGCAGGTGGTGCCTCACTGCTGCTGCCGAAACCAGGTACCCCCCCCCGGTGACCTGGAGTTTGTCATAAAGTAGTGTAAATGTCACGGTGTAAGGTAGACGAGGTGGATCCAACTATGCAGATAAGCACAGCTTAGAGAAAGTTCAAGAGACGGTCCGTGGTCGAGGGCATTAGCAGGCAGCGAGGTCAAACAAATCCAAGATCAGGGCAGGCAGATCAGGTGCAAAACGTTAAACAGTCCGTGTTCGTAGGCAGGCAGAGAAGAATCGTGGTCGGTAAACAGGAAAAAGGTCGGTACACAAGGCAAAGATATTCTAGGTTTAAGAAACAGCACACCCAAAAGCTAAATAAAAATGGGGTTTATAAAGGAGACGGGTACTTACGTCACAGGCCGCGCCGCTGCGTGCGGCGGGTGTTGTCGGGTGCATCGTTGCGGGCGACTCGGGCCGTTGGTACGTCGCCGCCATGGTGCTGGCGCGTGCGCGGTGGAGGACATGGCAATAGGGCCGCGGCGTGGACGCACGGCCGAGGTCGAGGAGGCAGGACGCAAGAAGGCAGAGGCGAAACCGCCGCCGGCGGACGAGCCGGCGCGAGCGGCAGAGGTGAGAGCCGTGGCGGCGCATGACAGTAAAACATTTTTGTGAAGGCTGTCTCTCTAAACATGCCCCTAAGACAAGTACCCCTAGACCATTTGAAATGTTTGAAGATGCAGTAATGTTGTTCTGATTTTTTTTTTCTGTGTGCCATACCGCAAAAGGTAAAGTGATTTTATTTACTTACGCAGGCACATTGCAAAATTAATGTCATGGTTGCACATGCTCTTCCAACAAAACAGTATATTTTTGACAAGTATGAAGCATGGTTAGCTTGATGAATAGCTAAATACACTATATGGACAAAGATATTAGGACACATTTCATAAATATCGAATTCAGGCAATTTAATCAACATTGCCACAGGTGTATAAAATTAATCAAGCACCTAGCCATTCAGTCTGTGTTTACAAACATTTGTGAAAAAATGGGTCGTTTTGAAGAGCTCAGTGAATTCAAGCGTGGTGCTGTGATAGGATGCCATCTTTGCAAAGAGTTAGTTTGTGAAATTTCCTCCCTGCTAGATATTCCATGGTCAACTGGTATTTTTGGAAACATTAAGGAACAGCAGCAACCCAGCTACAAAGCAGAAGACTATATGAAGTCACAAAGCGGAGTCACTAAGTGCTGAGGCGCATGGTGTGTAAAAGTCGCCAAAGCTCTGCTGATTCCATAGCTGAAGATTTCTAAACTCCCACTGACATTAATATCAGCACAAAAACTGTGTGTCAGGACCTTCATGGAATGGGTTTCCATAGCTGAGCAGCTGAATACAAGCTTCACATCACCAATGCCAAGCATTGATCGAGTGGTGTAAAGCACGCCACCACTGGACTCAGAGTGGAGTGGACCACAAATCCTGTTTGCTCCTTGTATACAGTGTCCATAGGTTTTGTGATACACGTTTTCACTTGTGAGTGTGCATTCATTGTTATTGTGTCTCTCTAGTTACCGACCCAGCTGCTCTTGTCTTCAAGCTCTGCCTGCCCTGACCACCTGGCCTAACTGCTTGCTTTGTTTTCTTCGAGTGTCCGTTGGTAGCTCAACCCATCCATTCCAAAAAGACCTACTTGGCTTTAGATCTCCTCTGTGATTCACGTATACACTAGGCTTCTAAATATGCATGAATATGTTTAAGTCAATAACCTTGAAACTGGTTTGTTAATCTACCCCCCCCTAAAAATATATATATATATATAAACAATTATTTGTAGTAATGAGTGGGGCAGTATTTTTTTTTGTTTTAAGCAATACTTCAGTTCTAAGGATATTTTCTTATTCATGGGAAACACTATCAAAAATCCATTCAGTTTGTAGCAACAAAGGGGTTAGGTCTGCTATAAACTAAAAATGACAACATTTTTTATTTATCTGCCCTCTTAAACAAAGACGCTGCTGGACAGAAAAGTCACTGCAGGGATTGTTCCTTCCAAGCTTAGTGTAACCAACGCTGCATATAGAGTAACCTGTTGAAGAAGAGGAGAACATTGGAAATGAAGTTAAGGAGATGCAGATTCAAACAACATGCAGGATACAAAGATGGCAAAGAGAGACATGACTCACAACCAGATGAAGGCGTGCAGGGCACAAAGAGTAGCAAAGGCAAGAGTTACTGTGTGGATCTAGGATTTTGGCAGGTATTTGATCAATGGAAGAGACACATGCAGAAATGCTGCAGGAAATATGCAGATGACAGGTTCAAGACAAAGTAAGAGGAAAATGCGCAAGATACACTGGAAAGTAAGAGTTCCAACTACCCTGGACAAACAATAAATTATGGTGGCATAATCAAAGTACCTAGCATCTGTAGCGTTCACCTAACATTCCTTCTATTTTCCATTTTTCCACCAGTTATTAAACAATTATGAAGACACGTTGAACCGGTACTTATGAATGGAGAGAAAATGTATAAAATACCTCAGTAAAATATGCTGAAACCATATAAAAAAAATTCCACAAATATTTCTGTATACCACTAAATAACTCAGTTGTGTTTCCTTTGGTGGTAGGTGTGCTACCAATATTTTGTAAAATTAGATGACCCCTTTGTAATGCTTTGGCATAATAATGCATCTGTTATGGTTGTCAGCAGCAAAATTATATGGCAAGCGTATGAACAGCCTAGTAAGAACCAGTAAGAACTTACAATTAACAGTCAACATTAGCAGGATGAAAGACACAAGTGTGGATGGGGGCCAGATAAAACTGGTTCACGGAAATAATAACACATGCAGCCATTATCCCATAGACCTAACTATATAGATTAATATATACCATCTCAGGTAGCCATAGTGTTGCTTTTCTGGATCATGAAAGATCTTCTCGACCGTTAAGGGAAGGGGAATATGACTGGTGGCCTAGTAAAGTGCTAATGGCGTTTCAGCAGTTGCATAATTGTACAAGAGTCTGCCTCTTTCCTCCTTGCTCTGCATAGACAGTAGAACTCCCACCCACCTACCTGGCGTAGTTATGGGTTCTTCTTTTTCTGGGATGTATGGTTCAGTTGTTGTTTGTGGTTGTAATGGTTTTTGTTTCGTAATCACAGTGGCGAAGATGCCCCCCACTGCCAGTGTGGAGTGGTAAGTAGAACGGAGGTTTTACTCTGAAGGGCTTGGGGAAGTGTGTCCAGCGGGCAGCTCATGGCACCCGCTGGACTAGGACTCTTGGTCAAATAAGGTTTTTTTCATGTGGTATGGAAACTTAAATAAAGCTGTGGCCAACACCCTGACCCACACCGTGTCTCATGTTGTCATTTTATGCTAAGTGGTTTGGGGAATGGGAGTTGCCGGCTCTTTGAAGATCTAGGCCTAAGCCATTATACCTTGGCTGTGCATCAAACAAAAAAATGACTGTCCAGTGATGAGTGCATCAGCTCTGTCTCTTTTTTACATAAAATATACTGGAAAAAAGAAACAGTCTTTTTTTTCTGTATGAGAAATGCTAGGTTTATGCTCCTATAGGCATTGGTTATGACTGAGTATTTCCATTTGTTCCACCTGAAGTTATGAGAACTGTAAATCAATATTTCAACACCACACACACTCATGGATGTGCATAATATAAATATACACATACTTATAAGTGTCTTCAAACAGAAATCCAATAGATTATTTTGATCTAGACAGACACTTTGGTGTAGAAATAATTGCAGTAGAAGATCCAGTGTTATTACATAACATAATGCTGTATGTAGCATTGATTTCCCCTTTTCACTCGAATATTTGAAATAGTAGAGCATTTTGGAGATTTTCTTACTGTGTGTTTTATTTATTTTATTTAACCCTATGTGGCACTTTCAGTATTTTGCTCATATGCAGTGTCTTTGTAAGTTTTTTTCACAGGAGCAAACACGATTATGGGCAAAGAGACCTTTAAATGGGACTGGCCCAGACTGCTATGTAAGCCGTGACAGGCCGCATAACTAAAAATAATATTTCGGTGAAAATAAAGATCCTTTGTATTCGGCTTTACTTGCATCCCCCCCCCCCCCCCCATGCCAGAAGGCAACCTTCCCTTTCCTGGAGTTGGCTGGAGGCGCATGTATGCAAAACACATCTCCCGTAATGTAAATTGGCAAAGAGAACAAATACATAGAGGGGGTTCTCATGGATCCCTATATGCATTCACATGCAAGAAAACATATTGACACTCAGATATCATTTGCCTTAAAGTGCATATGATGGCTGCACTTTCCCTTTCATTTTTTGGGATCATTTTAATTCATACATGCCAGTTGTTTGTCTTCTTAAATCGACATGCAATAAACACCTTTGTGAAGGAATATACTGCTGTATCCATATAAAAGGCAAATCCTATAATAAACCTGCACGCCTTAACATTCTGCCACTTTACGGTTTTGTTTAATGTATAACATGGTATGCACATGCCCCTAATTAACTGTACATCTTAAAAGAAATGCGGTACATTTTGGCAATAGTGCAAATACATAATGAAAGCTTGTGGAACATCTAGGTGACTAATCCTTCTATCAAGTAAGTGCTCAAATTCAGAATTTCATACCTCTCAATCACTACTCTGGGATCTATAAATCTCAGGCAATTACAGAGTAAATCTCACTTACTGCCAATAACCCTCACAATTACATCTTGCATACCAATAAATACACATACAAAGTCTGTCCAAAAGAAAGGCAGTCCTTTCAAATACAGCTTAGTCTGACATTCATCTCGCCAATTTATGATGGTACATTTCTTTTCCAAGGTAATCTTATCAAGATTTAGCTGTCTTCTTATTTCAGTTAAGATTTAGAATAGATTATAGGGAAGTAAGTTTTCGTTTTAAGGTACAGCTTCCACCAGTCTCTATTTAGTACGTTAGAAGCTCTGATTGTAATTTATGTACTCTTCCTATAGGGGGATCTATCACATCAGACTGGCTGTAAGGACCTGCTAACTAAAACCATGTTGGGCCATCTATGTAAAAGTTAATTAATCAGACCTTGGATTCTTCTGCTGGGAGGTTGTTCCACTTCTCTGCCACCATCTCAGTAAAGTAAAACATCCCTATGTTACACCCTAGCTATGATAGATTTGCATTTCAGGGTCACTTACAGAACCAGGATATAAACAAATGCAATACTATTCCATGTTAACATCTCCCACATGTATGTATTAAAACATATATCACATGCTTTGGCATTTGCAACATGGGATAGAGCGTGATGGATTGTATTAACTTGCTAACCTTGGTTACCCAGTCAAGTTCATTTTATACTTTTTTTCTCATAATAGCCTATTTTTTTGATGTGTTTTTATTTTTTTCATTGAGAACACAAGGCATCCATTCATAAAGGAAGTCTTGCTTGATTGCAGAAGACTTCCGGCCTGGGGAGGGTGAATGCTAGTTCTTGATGACTGCTAGAGTGCGAGCGGGTAGCGGTATGCATGGGAGCGCACACTGCTACTTTTTTCATGGAGTTCCATGCTGTCATGATGTTGGGGTATATTGGTTTTTGGGGTATATTTTTTCATGACAGCATGGAAGGTCTTGAATATTTTTAATGTGGACCATGCCAGTACCTGTGGTAATACATATAAACACAGATGCATGTTACATCTATTCGAGATCTATTTAGATGTAAGTGAACAAAGTGTTATCGAGGGAGTGATAGAAAAGTGGAACAGACTGGGGGGGCAGCAGAACTGTGAAGAAATGTAAGCATACCTGGGATAGGTATATGGCTACCTGGATCTAAGACCAGGTCAAGGTCTGAGTCTTCACACCAGGATAAAAATGTCAAATTCTATCTTGCAATGTTTTAAGAGAAGAACTTCCACAACCATGAAACCATTGAGAATAACAGGACAATAAGGATTTTCATACTCTTTTCTTCTTCTATTTCAAAGCAGATTTCTCCCAATGAAGCAGCTAGGTTTAGAGATGTACTACCTGCCCAGTGACTGATGTGGCATACTGCAGGGTTCTTTTTCTCTTGAAAAGTCAGTCTGCTTTTTTCATGTAGTCACATCCAATGCTTCCAATTCACTGAATCTTCTTGAAAATGTATACTTTCTCTACAAGACACACTTTAAAGAATTGAAACATTAGACACAGGACTTGTAAAAGGATATAGATAGGTAATAATTACAATTATTGTTTTGTTTTTCTAAAGTCATCCTTAAATAATTATGTTAAAATTGTGTTGAGTAGTATAGACAGATATACACAAAATAACACCACTACAAATTCCTACCATTTTTTTGTCCACATCAATCTTACTTGTAAATTTGTATAGTTATATTTATATATTAATATTTATTTTTAGGTAGGAAGAAACAAATGGGTCACCAGTCTCTCATTCATGCTGAACTAATCCCCTTAAAATCATAGGTTATTGCCATAGAAAAACTTAAATAATTTGTAAGTAGGGCTGCTGTTAACCATTTGAATAAAAATTACCTTGATTAGCTGGTTGTGAGTATACCAATGTGTCACTTTCTCATAAAACCGTGTGGACCCTCTTCCGGCATTTATCATAGCCCACGTCAACCACCTTGTTGGTTCTGGCATCTAGGCTTTCAACAAGATTTTGGAGTGTGTCTCTGGGAATATGTGCCCTTTCAGCCAGAATATCGTTTGTGAGGCCAGGCACTGATGTTTGGATGAGAAGGCTTGGCTCACAATTGGCATTCCAATTCATCCCAAATGTGTTGATGGTGGGGTCTGTGCGGACCAGTCAAGTTCCTCTAAACATGTCAGATCATGTCTTTATGGACTTTGCTTTGTGCACAACAGCACAGTGATGCTGACACAGGTACGGGTCATTCCCAAACGGCTCCCACAGACTTGGAAGCATACAATTGCCCAAAAAGCCTTTGTGTGCTGTAGTATTAACATTACCCTTCACTGGAAGTAAAGGGCCTAGTCCAAGCCCTGAAAAAAGGCCCCATACCATTTCCCTCTCCCACCAAAATTTGGTGTCCCTATGCATTCTCCTGGCCAAACTCACATTTGTCCATCTGACTTACCACATAGTGTAGCGTGATTCATCACTCAAGAGAACATGTCTCTTCTGCTCTAGAGCCTAGAGGCAGTGTGCTTTACACCACTCCAGCTGACACTTGGCATTGTGCATAGTGATCTTTGGCTTGTGTGCAGCTGCTTGGCCATGGAAACCCATTTCATGTAGCTCCCGATGCACAGTGCTTGTGCTGATGTTACTTCCAGAGGCAGTTTGGAACTCTGTAGCGAAGAGCTGATTTTTACCACTATTACAGTATAGGAACATTAACAGAATTAAAGTAATGAGACTCTGTAGTAAACAACATGTTTTCCTGGGTGTATCTCATCTCACAATTTTGTGGTGGCAAATTCCACCTATTTACTTTTTCATGCTAAACATTCTTCTTTGTACGTTTGTCACTTGATGTATAATATCTCCAATCTTCTTGAAATCATTGCAAACAGCAAAAAAAGGCTTTTAAAATCATTTTTGATTTGAAATAAAGTAACTCTGCTACCTATGTATCCTTGCAGTATCAATAGCATGAAGCCAAGATAACAAAATTGTCCTATACAGCAATGATAACACTTGCTGCGCAATGCTATTCTTGTGATCTTCTTATCGCCATTAGATTCCTAGGCATGCTTGACAGCTGCAAATCTATTTTTAACATTCTTATTTCTTAAATTGTTTTTAACCTTTCTAAATATACCATACATGGATGCACTGGCTCATGGTGGGATATTGACTTGGCAAAAATTGTCTTGTTGTTGCTGCTGGGCACAAGAATAAGAAGATAACAAATATAGATAGACAGACAGACCACTAGATATGCAGTAGATTGATATACTTTTCAAGTGTCGCACATTAAGAAGTCACTCTGTCTCTCTTTCTTCTTTGCGTACAATAACGCCAATAAGATTTGATTGGAAAACTCTAATAATAACAATCTAGTCACAATATATATACATATACATAATATATACATATACATAATGTTTAGCCTTTACTGTGTTCAATAATATTTAGTATTTGGATTTTCCTTTAAATAAGGGTATAGTGATGTGACCTATGCTAACATTTTTGTCAGGAATGAATAGCATCCCTACAGTGAAAACCTAACCTTTCTATCAAAGATAAATCATACATTACTGTTATAAGGAAATGTGCAAATATATAATTTCTACACCCCCCCCACACATACTTTATATGTAGAGCTCGCGGACGCCTTCCAATATATCAGCATATTTTATATGGATAAGATGTACTGCAGCAAGTTACTTAATGAATAAAATCCTGAACAACAGATTCCCAAGTGTTGACTTGCATATTACTTTATGCAAATTCTTCTTGATGGAGTATCATGAGAACATTCCTTGCCATATTATTGCCATTCCACTGCCAATGGAAAGTAATGGCAATTCATATAAATCCATCTCCCGGGACAAAGGAGAAAAATACAAACCGTTTCTGCAACTGAATGAAGCAGTCCTTTCATTGAAGATTTGGGTTATATGTAATATGTAACGATACTCTTAAGAAGCTGATGTTACATGACTTGACAGTCAAATAGTGAACGATAAATATTATTGCCGTGCGCAGGGCTTCATGGGTTAAATGTGCTCAGAAACCAATACGTGGTTGCATTTTTGTATAAAGGTACAATGGAAATTGCTGTTCAATTAAGTGTTAAAAATGTTAGTGGCTTTACAGTCTTTAATGCATCAATCTCATGACACAACTGCAAATGGCCTAAGTGAACAATAGGTCTTAACCTACAGTACATTTTAAAGATCTAGATTTAGGGCAGAACATAAGCAACATTTTTCCTTCATCTTTGCATCATAAAGCTTTTTTAAAGGAAATAGTATACTAAATGTGATTAAACCCGAGTTCAAATGGAGCTACATTTTATTTAAGTACTATGAGTATAACATATATAAAGGTCATAGCTTATGTAAGCCAATGTACCTACTCTAGTTTCAGCCTATAGGCTGAAAAATATAGTAACACTAAATATCCTATCTTGTTTTTATATTTCTATGCACTAACTTTCCACTTTTTATTATTTTTTTTCTTTCTCATCTAATGTTTTTGTCCTTCCTGGTGATTTAGCACAGGAACTGGTTTCCAAGTTTTACTGCATTCTGGGACTTTTTCCAGTGGGCTGCCAAACGTAAATATGATGATGTTTAAGGCTAAAACTTGCTTTTACTAATCTACTTGTGCCCTGTCTATATTTGTTTTCCTCTTACACATAAAAGTGTAATTTTGTGTATCTACTTTCCATTCTGTGGTTTATTCACCAAACCTATGTTTGAAGGAGAGTTGTACATTATGAAAGGACAGCAAGTCTCTCCTACATGTGAGTGTGAGTTGGCATGGCACAATGCATAGTGAAATAAAAATAGCATTCAAGAAATGTCAGTGTTTAACTATATATAATTCTGGGTCAACATTCTCTCTAGATTTGGCCATTTATGGTCATACCAGTGAACCTCTCAGGCTACCATGAGCTCTTCTACTTCTTTGAGAGTGGCTTCATGAGGGATCTAGGGGTATAGGTGGAGCTAACCCTGTGTTGGGTGGAACTAACCCTGTGTTGGGGGGGCTAAAATCACATAGGGGTGTGCTACCCCAGACAGTCTTGAATCAGAAGGGAAAGAGGCTAGGAAGTAGGTGTGGCTAAACACTGCTCTTCTACCCAAAAGATATAGAGAAGTGATCTGGAGACACTGCCGGAAGCAGTACTTTGTCTGGAGGCTCCAGGTCAAACCCAGAAAGTCCCCAAGTCTGATCATGATATATAGTAAATTTGGTGAGTTGAAATAATACAATTTACCTTAACTCTCCTCTAAGCCCATAGAGCAGTGGAGAAAGTACAGACATGGAAATGGCAACATTAGACACATGGACCTACTGAAATGGTGAACATAGTCATGTCCTATCTTCCCATATTTGTGACTATGCGATGCAAGAAATGCCCCTTAATAGGATTGTACACACTGTGCTTTTCAAGCAAATCATAGGAGAATTGATTCTGAGGATGATTATCCCAAAATATTTACATTAATGATGTACTATATATTAATGTATAAATAATGATTTCCATGTAATCAGTAATCAACTTTGATAAATACTAAATGAGTTGCATTAGAATGCATGCTTTCAAAACTACTACTGCTCTTTTGTTCAGCCACTTTATACCAAGGATAATCACTAGAAGCATAAAATGCATACAAAGAGATTTATTTAGTCTTGAGAGCTTGCAGTCTAACGCAAGCCAATAAATCATCAAATTCCTTTTCTTTCCATGGCATAAACACAGTGCAACTCTTTACCTCTAGTGTAATCAGTAAGTGAACGTTAATATAATAACCACCCTATACCTCCACTATTGCAACAAACGTATGCCTTTCTGTATTTATCCATAGCTATTAATAATACATAGTTTCTTAGCAAATGTGGGCTCCTGAGGGTGGTTGGGCTCCAAGCATTTGTCCCTTGACTCTGTAGAAAAGGTAGCCCTATCATCATCTTCTATTAGTCCACATTTCAGTTTCTGCTTTGCTGTATTATACTATATTATCCACAAACGCACATCTTAAAATATGTGTACTAAATTCATATATAATATCCTTTTCTCAACCTGTTTCTTCACTATTTTTAAATTCATCCACTATATGCAAGCAGCAATGAGCGGATGGGATTCATTACCAATAGGAGGGGGGGATTAATTGGGCTCCAGCTACAGAATTAAAATACACAAATTAAAGTCATTTTTACTGGCAGCTCTTTTGCAAAACAAACAAAACAATAAATGCAAAATGAATGTTTTATCATTTTCAAGACTCTAATTAAACACAAATTGTAGTTTTCATAACTGCTCCATAGGGGCACGCTAATCGAGCTCCCAACCTCTCAGAAACCTTTGGGAATTATTTCGGTCCACTTTAGGCAGTGTGTCAGTTTGCCACTAAAGAGTTTTTCCCTGCTGCGTAGCATGCATCAGTACTCTCACAATGTGAGCTTTGCGAGGCTGTTTTTGTAAAGCTTCCTTTGTGGGATTGTGTTCTCTCCTGGTTCATAACCAACAGAATTTGACCTTAACAGGGTTAAATATACTCCCACGACTAATCCAAAGATTTGTAAATTATTATTTAACTTTTCATTCTAATAACAAACTCCGTCAACATATCATGTTCAGAAACTGGACCTTACTATGCCAATCATAGGTTTGTCTTTTCCCTTACCACATGCTATTCGTCTGACCTCATTCATTTCCATGTGACATTTGATAGGATTGGCTTTTACCTGTTTTTCTAAGACAAAGTGGTTCGTCGGCTAAGAAATGAGAGGTTAGAGCCAATTCCCATGGAATCTCCTATGACATTCTGTTGAGTCTCTTTATCTATTTAAAAGTAAAGCTCAACAGAATAACCACAGACTTTAAGTAAAAAAAAAAACTTTTTAAATTAACACATAAACTACCCTGTTTAGGTATTATCTACATTTAGTCCTGTGAAGTGGGATTATGAATTATCCAATTTACCTGAGCCGTGATCACTATAGACTATTCACACCCAGCCATACATCACTGTCCTCAAGTTTTAAGTTGGAATTATGGGTAAAGTTTTGTTGAACAACTTGTGCAATCGTTAAAAACTTTCCATTGGCTGGTGATATAACAAAACATGATCCATTGCCATCAGCAATACAGTCAAGTTTATAAAGATGAAATTATATTTCATGGCTTTTTTGACATCAAAATATAGGTATATGCTTTACCGCTGCTTCTAATTGTATACATTTAGCTATTTTAGAATTAAATCACTTGTCACATTCTCAATTGCTTTGATTTGCGTAAATCATGCATAAGGCTAAGCCTTTCTGCATTGTCAACTTTGCTGATGTGGCATCAACATAATGCCATTCACTTGTGACACTGAACAGATGGATTATAACCATACTCCTGCATTGCTATTAACATTTTATGCCTTTTTTTGTCATTTTCAATTTCAAATGTAAATAGTGTGTACCTCAGAAAAGGCCCGTAAGATATTTTACGTTTGGCTATACCTTTCTTGCTCAGCTTAAGGGAAGCTCCTTGACTTTCGATATTCCACAGATGGTAATAGGTGTCAAATGTCTTCTTCATTTCTCTTCCATTTTCCAGGTGGGTGTTTAATGGCCCTTGTGCTCACAAATCTAAGTTTCATTAAAAGCCTTAAATAGTAATCATATCTGCTTGATCACTTTCATACCAGGCTGCTTATCAAAATGCCATTTTATCAGCAAAAGAATACTTAAAATATCTTAAGTCAGAAAAAAACTACAAGTAGAAGTATTTTAGCACTGTGAGGCAACCATGACAATTAGTAACATATTGAGTAAATTACATATGTTACATACTTTAAGAAATAATTACCCAAAGAGTCTACCATTTACCAGAAACCTAATACGTCACCTACAGAACGGCAAAAATTTGCCATTAGTATAATAAGACAATCCCAAACTTGAGAGCACAAATAATTCAACGTTTCCATTTTAACATGACCCTATGGAGAACCTGCCTACCAATCCCTGGAAAATTCCTACCATTTCCTGGAAAATAGAGAACTTGGAAATGAGAGCAACACTTCAAGCACCATATATACATATACCCACTTTGAAATTAGATTTTTGCAATTATTTCAGGCATGTAGCGCATATTATTAAAAGGAATAGCAAGTAAAGCAATGTATTATTTTTGAACGGATATTGGGTTATACTTTCCTAGAAAGGGCAGCTTTCTGGTATTGTGGTAGGCATGAACGTTTTAATGCATAAACTTTCATAATATAACTTAAACTAATTGAGAGTGCTTTTAGCCTAGTAGAGAAGTGCTGTAATGCTTCTGTCTTTTCAGCATGTGTCAAAACATACCCAAAATTAACAAATCTGCAATATGTTCATTTTTATGTGTGAAAACTAAGTAAGATGATAAAATAGGAACATCACAAGTGATCACAGTGGATAATTAAATAGAAGACAAAGACCTGAAGTGGGTATTAGTAGAGTAATGAAAGTGAATGTTAAATTGAAGCTGTATATGACAGTTCTCGGATGCAAGCTGTGTCCTAAAATATGTCAACATCAATTTAGCATTTTTTCTTAACATCTCAACGGAAGTTAGGGATCTGTGAGCTCTATCTAGTACGCAGTGTCTGCCGTAATTTCTTGTTTCACTGCATGTGTGACAACTTGTCACTCTTCCAGTTTTGTAACGTATATATATCTGAGCTGGAAGGCCAGAGTTCATTTAAAGGTGCTGTGCCACTTAGAATGTTATTTGAGCTATCTGGCATGCTCAGCAAATAATAATAATAATTGCAAATGTATCATTTTTATTAACATAACGAAGAAAAGGTATTTGCAGTTTGTGACAACATACTATCAGGTCAATTGTCAACGTGACAGTTAAGAGGGAATCCAACTACTCTGTCTAATGTTTTTTTTTTATTTAATACAGTATTAACTATATAAGTAATACATATTAAATGCTTTATATTGAATCCTTTTTTAAATCTAACCTTGTTAATTTGACTTTTCTTTCTCAAAGTAGAAAAGCAAGCCCAGGTAAATTCATCAATGAGGCAATATTTAAGATTGTATACTAATTTTTGAAGAAGGATCTATGAATTAACCAGTAGTAAGAATTATGTTTCTACTCTTGAATTTTTCGTTATAAAGATGTTGATTCCAGCAGCAGGTAGGATATTGTGCTTCCTGGGTCCAAGGATTAAATGCGGCCCGCACCTAACCACGCCCAAATCTAGACACACACAAGCCCAGACACACATGCTAACATATCCACACACACACAAAAGAGACATACTTACCCAGCGTGAAAGGTCTGGGCTTAAACTGTATGTATTTAGGACCCAGAGTGTTACAGTTCCTGCCCTGTATACTGCAAAAGTACAGCCCCACCGGGGAGTATAGTATTTGCCATCTTTTATTCTGGGTATTTAGGGTCCCTGGGGTGGAGTATCCAGAAGAACAGGGTGGGCTCTTACAGCTACATATCTCTCAATGAAGCCAACCAATTGATGTGCTGTCTGGTGGTTCTTTTGACCAACCCATTGACGTAGCGCTGTAGGCGCTGAGTTGCCTCCAGGGCAGCAACTGTTAGACTCCTACTGTAAATACTTCACCCATTCTTCAGCTTGCCTGCATTGCACCTTGCTGCAGCACTACTCCTGCCGAGTCACGCAATGTGACATTATGTGACTCTGCTCAACCCTACCTCCTTCTTAAAACTAGTCGCATAAACATATAAGTGAACATTACATTTATTTATAAAGCCCTGGGAGATTCCACAGTGCTCTTACAATCAGTAGAACAATTTCACATACAAAAACACATACAATAACAAACTGGTGCAAAAGAGAAGAGGGCCCCGCTCTTGCGAGCTTACAATCTATTTGGTGGTTGAGGGGGAAGTGAGACAATAGGAGAGGACTGCTTGGATGAAGATGAGTTGATCTAGTTCCAATGATGTGTTGAAGCTGTTGATTGTTCAGATGGCTTGATTATGATGGTTGGGAGTACTGGGAAGGAATGTTGTACGCTTCCCTGAACAGCTGGGGTTTCAAAGAGGTTTTGAAAGTTGCATATGAGGCAGAAAGTCTGAACGGAACGGGGAAGGGAATTCCACAGGAGGGGTGCGGCGCGGTTGAAATCCTGCTTTCTGCAGTAGCACTTGGTATGTGAAGCATGCTGTTGGCTTTCTCGGGTTAGGGGGTACCCATGTAAGGCCCAGCTCTGGTAGGACAGGGCCTTTAATGACTCAATTGCTATAAAAAATAGACACATAACTAAATTTATTGTGGCTGCACTTCTAAACTATAAAAAAAAATATGTAAACCATAACTGCAAGATGATTATGTTATCTTTTTAGTAACATATATCAGGACGCAAGTACAAAATATTGCTGTGACACTGACAGACTTATATTATCCCTATAAAGTCAGTGTTGGGTATAATCCATTTGAAAAGGGCCATTGGTCATCGATATCTAGATCATTTTTCACAATGCAAGCTATATAACTGTCACTGCACATAAGGTATCTTACATAACAAATCTAAAAAAAGAAATAAACCAGATTCAAGGACATTGTAAAGCTTGTAGCAGTAAAGCCAACAAAGACACAGAAGCAGGTTTTGTGGCCATCAATTAAAACAAATGTTAAATTCCATTGCAAATGTGTTGATTAACTTCTAAGCATAAAGGTGAAACTAATGCTGAAGCAGGCACGTTTTGATTCACACCGTTTTTAGGCGCTTAGAAGAGCTGCATTTGGACATTACAGGAAAGTATCAACTGCCTAATCTGGAAATGTCATTTTAGTTATGAGCCATCTTGCAAATGTTAGCACAGCTGCTCGAGCAGCACAGGGCAATCAAGAATACAATCCTCAATTATCTGCAAGCAGCATTCGCAACAATATTCATGGTCTGTTAATATTAGCGAGCGTTAGGAACCTGACCAACACTGATCAGAACATTTTTTGTGCTGATCACTTTTTTGTTATGACCTTACAATGTAAAAAAAGTACCATATATACACATACCCACATTGGTTGTAGGTAGAGAAATTACACAATAATAGCCTTAAAAAGTAATCACAATCACATGCTCACTCCACCACTTTTTGGCATTGCTTACAAATTTCATACATAAAATATTACTTATTTTATAAGTAATTTAAAATTAGAATAAAGTAACTTTGGTAACTATAGTTTGAATTAATTACAATAAATAAGTAGACTAACTAACAAACTACACACAACATTTGACAGAAACAAAGTAAAGTCTGTGAACACATCATATGGTACAATACCTAACTGGACCATGTAAGCAAATATTCATTTAGCCAGAGAATACCTAGTTAAAATTATCTGTGGTAATTATAGGCCTCTAGAAACCAGAATGTTCTTACCATTATGAATTCATTTAGTTGTATTATAAAATTGTGATGGTGACAGTTCCTCTTAGGGGAAAAATGTATGACTAGCAAAATGAAAAGGAAAGTATTGAGTAGATAATTATGGTAGTAGACAAACGTTTTTTTCTGGAAATATGTGGAGGAATAACAGACAAGAGACGGTCACCATTATATGGGCTTGTTCAGTTTGCCAAAAATTGGATAATGGTAAAGTAACCATTATCATAACCCAAGCCAAGTGATTCATACTAAATCTATAAATTCTGGTGTATGCGCTAGCCTCAAAACAAATAGGTTACATAGAATAGAAATAATATATTTAATAGATGCTTATTGTATCCATATTTTAAATTTTTTTCAATATTTTATTATGTATTTATTTCTTATTCACTTGATTTATATTACGTTGCAGACCAATACACTGTTGAAGTGATTCATACTAGAAATCATACTTTGACCATATGGCAAACTGGGAAAATGGCCAACGGACTTATTTTTAAATTGCGCACAGGGCTTCAAAGTCCTGGGTCAGTTTTTTGGTCCCAGTCAGCACTTGCAAACAATCAATTAACATTTTTGAGCTGCAACTTTGCTGTCGGAGTATTAGTTAGAACTGTAGCAAGGTGCTAGGGCATACTCAATTATTTTTGATATGCCTTTGTGACCCGTTAACAGCATTGTATATGTACATTTTAATTTATAAACACATTGCCTGCTGTTTAGAATAGAGGACTATCAGAGGAGAAACTAGAGACAGGAGGGATTTGCGTCCTAAAAGGATTGACTGTGTTATATGGGGACACTTTTAACCCCTTAAGGACAATGGGCGGTCTCTAAACCCATTGAAAACAATGCATTTTGAGCCCGCACATGTACGGGCTTTGACATTAAGTGGTTAATATTGTAATCACTTGTAGCAAACAGAATAGGTGGCAAAGGATCAGAATGTACTGCTCTTAAGAGAAACAAAACACCTTAGTAGCTAACAATGACCTTAGTGGTATCTGTTAGCTTTGAGGCACCTTTAAGAAAGTTGATAATGTGCAGTATATACCCGATAATATACAGCTTGGGCACTCATTTCTTTCTTTTAATAAAAATGTCCTTTAAATAATTTATTTAATTTTGTAACCTTGTCTGCCATATCTAAATGCTCATTTTATAATGTAGCATGTTTTATTCAGGAGAAAGCTATTCTTGCCAAAATATGTTCAGCAAATCTAGAAAACATCTGGCCCGGCACCTGTTTAATTACTAAAATAGGTTGAACCTGAAACCTCTGAAAGCTTGTGACACCTTGCTAACTGTGAAAAGCAAGCTATGTAAAAAAAAAAGGGGGGAAAAAATCTGTTTTTGTAGCTTTGTTTTTCTAAAGCACATATTTTTAACGCTTTCCACACTGGTGACATACTAGGTATAAGTTAAACGCTGGCTATATAGGACCAGTGACGATCATACCAAGCCTCTGTCAGGGAGAGTAAGCATCATTCTCAAGGGGATCTTTCATCATGTTACAGAAGAAGTCGAGTGGTCAGTGACGTTAAGGGTAGGGTCACTAAAATGCTAGTTGTCTGTGAGGGCTGTGACTAAATTTTGTACATTGGACATCCCTTATCCCCCACCAGAAGGACTTAGAGGTGAGGGGGGTAAGTAGGTTTTTGGAGGGTGGGGGTATTTATTTTTTTTACTTTCAACCGGTTAGGAATAGATCGAGATGATGGGACGTGAGATGAGATGAATTTATTTACCAATGCATGGGGTATTACTTAAACATACCCCCAATAACATCTGTAACAACTAAGTAAAGTCTATACAATTCTACAAACAATTTGAGGAGCTATTGCATCTAACCTGACCCTACACTGCTGGAGCATTAGTAACAGCGTTCCTAGTATTGTAAATCCCAGACATGTGCTTATCATGTAAATTTTGCCTTGTTCATAATTTCTCAGTTAACGTTTAATTGTCTCTTGACAGAAAAGCAGAAACTGATTGGTTATTGCGATAGAAACTGGAAAAGTGTTGTAAATTGCCTGTCTTCCTTTATTGTGATTAGACCATCAGATCAAATAATACAATGCCAAATTTACTATGATTTATTTGTCTAACATAATAGGGAGCACAGTTAATATTTTAAGTGGAACAGAATCTTAAACAGCACTAACAAAGTTTAGAAGAACTTTTAATAAGACATTTCTACAGTGAGGCTCATACAATGGAACAGAAATAATGGAACTTCAGGTATGCTATTTCAAGAACTTAACATCATAATATATAAACTATAGAAAGTTCAGATTTAATAAAATAGTGGATGACTCCTGGATCTAGAGATTCAGTTCCCTGAATCTTATTATATCGAATAATTTAAAAACAAGTGCTGCATAACATTTTTTTCTATTAACTCAAGTGTGGCATCCTGTTATATGGCATGAGCTACAATGTTGTTGATATGATTTCCAGTCGTTGATTGCATCGGTGATCTACTTACTCAATAGTACAGCAGTTAGTGGCATAAAATGACATCCTTAGAATAAAGAAAACCAACGTTTGTTGCCAAAGTTGGTCCATGTGACCAGGGTCTGGATTATGTAGCATGCGTGTCTACCCTGTGCTGCATAGACATGGTAACATTGGTCAAAATATGGTTGAGCTATATAAAGATTTGAATGTTTTAGCATATAAAATAAAATACACTTATCCAATTATGAACATGTTAAAAAAAACAAAATTACTTTATGTATATTAGGTCATTAAATGTATCTACTGGGGAAAGCTTAAGAAGAAAACAGATATGTTTGTTAAATCATGATTGTTTATAAAAAGAAATTGCGGAAGAATGGCCATGGAATGTGGCTGCTCCAAGAATGTATGATCTTAAAAAAATGATTGTAGTTTTATTCAATATGGTATGCCATATGTGCATTTTTATTATTATTATTATTATATTTTATTTATATATCACCAACAATATATGCAGCGCTTCCTACAATACATATAATCAAGGGGTAGACTAGAATAAACCAAAACATTAGGTAGAGAGGGCCCTGCTCACAAGCTCTAGACTCTAGAGGAAATGGGGTGAGGAGAAACATAAGGTATGGAGAAAGCAGAGAGGTAGTGTGTGGGGGGTGGTACTGGTGACAGGAAAGTTCTAGCAACTAAGATTGTACGCTTCTCTGAAGAAGTAGGTTTTGAGATTATGATGGGAGGGACGACTAAAGGTAGAGGTTCGGTGGGAGTAAGTTCCAGAGTTATGTGCATGTGTTGTTCATAATTGGGGGTTACATGAGAGTTCCTACTCACAAGCAACTCGGAGTGTAAATGCAAGTTGGCAGGAGTAAATAGATGAGTTGGACATTTTGGTCTGCCAGCTCACATTCACAAGATCTGTAGTGAAAAGAGGTAGAGTAGTCATTCATGGTTACCTGGTATCTCGAATCTGGGAAGCGTTCCATACGGCGCTAACTTATTTTATTTAATGCACAGCTAGACTCTGCTTCATTAAAAAGATTGATTCTGTTATTTACTCTGCCCTTGGTGAAAGCTGCCTTTATTTTTCTGTTGTTACATTTTAGAGTGCTATGCAAAGCTAAATTTAACATTTTAATCTGCAGTAAAAACCATTATGAGAGATACTTACAGTTTAGGTGGAATTATAATTGTTACATTATCCTGCAAATCTTATTTATTTTTTTCAATAGGAATTAATATAGGTGAACAGGAGTGAAACAGGGCTTAAATATTTCACGAAAGAAAGTTGGCAACTAGAACAGACGGAAACTGCTGATGAGAGTTTTTCTCCACAGTACTCCATTGTTGTTTATTGACTTTAGATGCTGAAAAAACGCAAATGTCCCTATGAAACATTCAACATCCAGTGATTAACTATCTCGCCATATACAGCTGCTAGCAAGTCTATCTAGTGAGTCGTTCTTTTACTACCTGTATGTTAGGTTAGGACTATGCCTAGCTCCACATTATGCTAATATCATAGGGCAAATTACATGAAGACTTAAATCGCAGACGTGAGTTTACGGGCTATTTTAGACAATGCCCTGGTAAAGCCTAGGACAGGGATTAAATATGTCTAAATACGACTATGTATATTATTTGTTTATATAGGTTATAGTAAAAGATGATGGAAATAAATAAAACAGGGAAAACAAATCAACATTAAAGCAAAATACAAGATAGATTCACATGTTACAAACTTTACCTAAAATATTTCTTTCACACATGCTATTGTATTAATTTCCTGAAATGCAATGAAACCTTTGTAGTTGAGTTTTGGCCAACTTGGATGGGACCCATGTATTTTTGTGATTTTCCCCACTGGCATTTAGTATTTCCCTACATACATTACATAAAGTATACATTCACTCTTGTGTCTGTTGCTTAGCAATTCAGATAGCATTTTCTGTTGAAGCTGAACAGCAGTTAGTGTAATCCGTACTTGGGTCTCTGTATCAGAAATGCAAGAACCTATTGCTGGAAGGCATGAGTCTTAGCTGGTCTTTTCACTTGAAAATGTTGTACTTGTTACCCATGTTGCACGCTATTACCTTCTCACCATGAGTCTCATGAAATCAATAACATTTTACATTTAACTCTCTATGCTGTCAGATCATATTGTGCGTAGCTTCCCCTTATACATAGCAAATTCCTTCATCCCTACAATGCCTTTAAAGACTCCTACATATGACCTCTGGTCTAGGTTTACCTAATCCTGCAATATAGGTTTAATCTAAATTACCACATATCCTATGTGGGGTTATCCTGGTATCCCCAAGATATGTTAATTATGTAAAGTATGATAATAATCATATTTTGTACAACTTTGACCCCTTAGCCTTACTATATATCGTGTATAAAAATTGCACACTGCATGCTTTACTTTTATACACAGAAAAACACTTTCTTTAAGCCATTGCAGGATGCTATCTCTCCCCCACCCTGCTTGTGCCATCTTTGCCTTTCCACACATCAATTATACATCTATGATACACACAAATACTTTTACAGTCACTCACTAATTCACATTAACATTTCATTCACATAATCATTTATTTTCTCCCTCATTTAGACAATTCATCCACAGATTAATTCATACTCCCTCATTCTTGCAATTCATCCACACATTAATTCATCCATTCTCTCCCTCTTTCACAGAATTTATCCACACACTAATTCATTTATTCTCTCACTCAATCTCACTCTTTATTTATTTCAATATTCTTACAACCCAGTTTCTCACTATCTACCCCCTCTCCCCCTTCCTCACTATCTACCCCCCCTCTCTCACTATCTACCCCCTCTCCCTCCCTTTTCATAATCTACCCCCCTCTCTCTGCCTTTTCATAATCTACCCCCTCCCCCTCTCTTTTCATAATCTACCCCCTCTCCCTGCCGTCTCATAATCTACTCCCCCCCCCCCCCGAAAAACAAACAACAAATAAAAAGGGGAGGGTGGGATTGCTGGCCGTCTCAAAAAGTGGCAATGACCAGGGTCACAGAAGGGTAACCTTTTATCCCCTCAGGGACCCCCCACCCCCCAAATTTACATACACCAATCACATAGCACTCACCCACACTCATACATGCTCCCTGTACATTCAGCTACGCTAATTCCCAGGGGCCTAGGTCAGGATAATAAATGAAAATATAAAAAGCTAGGGCCCGAATGGAACATTTGTGCCCTTGTTTTCTGCCAATGCTAAATACAACATATCATTATTAACGTTACTACTAATCTTATTTAAGACTAATAGTATATTATTAAATATAAAATTAAGGGATCAGGTGTGCATATAAATGTATTAATAAGGATTCTGTGGTAAGATTTTAATATGAGTTCAATATGATTTTTACTAAAAGGTAGGAGGTGGGTTTCATTTTGGTTTTATTGCATGAAGCTCAATCATATTTAATAACAGCCATGAAAATTAGCTATGAACACAGTTTTGCGGACACGCATTACCGATGGTTCCAGAATAATCTGTCTAAGATATGTTTCATTTCTGTTAGAATCATTCAACTATCTCAGATTAAACAGCGTATAAGGCATCTTCCGCATTTGGTGCATGAACTAATGGGGAGTGTAGGGGCTGCACAATGAGACAAATTACAAGTCTTAGCTTGTCAAGGGACAGAGAGGGAAGATAAGAAGTAGGCCAGCATAATGGACTGACGGTGCTTTTAAAGCTGAGAAAGTAATGGTAAAATAATTTGTTCCACATGATCTAGTCCTGGTTGATGTATTATGAATAGAGCTGCTCTAGCAGAAAAAGGAAAGGTGGTTGACGTAGAATGAAATGTCCTAATAATTGCAGCCTGGTGCCAGGGATTCTATTCATAGTTTTCCAATTTCTCCTTTTATGTGTTAGAAAATCATGAATATAGATCAAAATTTGTACTTGGAATATGGTTACATATCACTCCGTTTTTCCTTAATAGTATACAAAAAGATGCTGATATTGCATTGATTTCAATATGATAAATATCATTACTCTTTTGATGATGTTAACGTGTGTTACATGTAACCTGCATTTGTGATGGTGTCTCCTTTTTCTTTATTGTATTTCAGTTCTTTTCCATTCACTCTCTACTTTCCTTGGTTTGCTATCTTTATTATCAAGGTTTAATTAATTAGGTTCACCAAATATGAACCTTTCTACGTCCTGGTCTAATAGCTGATTTTCACAGTTTTGGGACAATGTTTTGTTTTAAGGGAAAGTGATCCCAGCAGTTCCTTCCAGATGTTATCGTTATGTGTCCATTTTGCATATACCATAGGAAGGGAAATTAAGAAGACTCCACCAGTTTCCAATGCATGTTGTTTGCTATAACAACATTATGCCCACTACAAGGTAGACACAGAACCAAGAAGGTTGCCAATTGAATCACATTGTGTATCTAAAAGGTACTCAAAATCAGTTCATATATTACATAATAAGGAGGCTTGACATTGCCTGCTATACCTGTTAATAAAAAGTAATTAGAAAGTCCCTGGGATTATTGTACCTACAGAGATATAGCTGCACAAACTCTATTACAACACAAGAGTAAGTAAACGATGGGCAACACAGAAACAAATTCGCATGTAATCAATTTAATGTCTCAGATGGGAAATGAAAAATAAGTTTATCTATATTTACTCAGGTAGGCTTTCGCGTTTAAACAATGCTCAATTGGTACTAAGGGGCCTAAAGTGTCCCCCACACCACCACCACCAGCCTGAACCGTTGATACAGGGCACAGCTGGAATCTTTCTTCCAGTTTCCATTGTCCAATTTTGGTGAGCCTTTGTGAATTGTAGCCTCAGTTTTCCCAAGTACTTATAAAAATATAATGCAATTTCACTGATTACGTTTAAGTAAGTCTAGTATAAGTCGAGCTCAAGTTGTGTATGTGTTGTACCTAGTTTTGTGATTGAGTAATTTTGAGAAACTATGCTTCTGGTTAAGCTGCACTCTCACATAAACCGTGCTGCACAAGCGCCAGTCTGCCTTAGACAACCTTTTGTTGTCCTGAAAACAGGTTTGCCAAAGAGGTGTAGGACAGATTTACTGCAATGCGGGACATTTGGTCACTGTACCATTCTGAAGTTGTATCTCTCAGGTGTCTTGTTTGAATGAAACTAACATTGGGGGGGGGGGGTCTGCTTCTCCCAGTGGGTATTTTTTTTATACATTTTAATCCTTATCAGGGAATGAGGTGAGGAATGTTTATTCCTTGTGAGTCATTTTTTGCGCTTTTGTAAGTTGCACTTTTCTCCAACTTGTGCAGATCTGCAGTTGCAAATCTGCATTTAACCAAGTCTTAGTTTATTCAATAGATCTCACTGTGAGAGAGCACCGCACAGGCAGGTCTGTGCCAATACATTACTTTGTTCCCAGTCCCTTTTTTATTCTGCATAACCAATTAGCACAGAGAGATCATAGATGTCAACAATAGTCATTGGTCCATGTGTAGGTTTAAAAAAATCAGCTGTATTGTTTATTTCGGAGTGATACAATTGCTAATTATAAACTAAATGAGTTTAAACTTGGAAAGACAGCTGCCAAGTCAAAATATTTTAAGGACAATCTACTCACCAGAGCTGGTCTTAAATGTTCTGGCGCCCTGTGCGAACTACTCCTCGGGCGCCCCCCCCACTCTGCCCCTTCTCACTGCCCCCCCCTGCTCCTTCTCACTGCCTCCCCCCTGCCCCTTCTCACTATCTACCCCTCTCCCTATCCTTACTTACCTTGCTGCCGGTGAGCGCTTCACAGCTGAGCGCCGGAATAATGCCGGCGCTCAGCATAAAACACCAGCACCGCGACGGAGTCACGGAGAGTGAGGGGCGCCGAGCGGTTGCTGAAAACTCAGCGCCCCTGCCCGGGACTTTTTTGTTTTAACTTTATTTAACATCCTCCATGTTAAATAAAGTTAAAAAAAAAAAACTTTATTTAACATGGAGGATGTTAAATAAAGTAAAAAAAACCAAAACAAAACAAAAAAACGATGTTTTAATTTAAGTCCCGGGCAGGCGCCCCTGTTGCCATGGTGCCCTGTGCGGCCGCACAGGTCGCACACCCCTAAGGCCGGCCCTGCTACTCACCAATGATGAAAAATATACCATCAAAAAAATTTGATGGTAAATCAACAGGAGTACTTTCTCGTAGACTCCTTGGATTTCCCATGCACACCAGTGCTGGAGTTAGCTGGTGGTAAACATACAACTGTTTTATGTGTTTTTCTTGCAGATTTGTATATACCCACTAGGACTTTACAGTAGTCTGAATTTATACCCTGACATACCTAGGCAGAGGAATGTGTGTTGGGCAGGACTGGCTACCTTACAACAGGGGTTTTGTCCTTTTTATGCTGCTATATTAATGGCTCATATGGCTGAGGGCAGAGGTAGGTGAAGTGTCCATACCACTGTGTCCGTGACAAAGCTTGGGGAAGTCACTTGTGTTGTTTTACAAAAAAATATTGCTGCTTGCCCATGCCTGTAAGCAGTCTTAGTGAATGTAGGATTTGTGAAAGTTACTGAACTTTTGATTATGCACAGAATATTCACAGTTTTCCGATTATACTGATAGGTTGGTACCCTGAGGATTTGAGATCACAGATAATTAATTTATCAATTCTTATGTAGCACGTAATACAGAAAGGATCGAAGCACCTCTGCAGCTTGTTAATCTGTAATATGCCATCTTTATAGCAGGAAGATACTATGCTGAATTTTTGTTATATTTTACTTAATGTACCTAAACAGAAAATTCCAGGAGCAAAAAATTGATTGCATACATCTTCATTCACAGCGTAACTAAAGGGCAGAAATGAAATAATAGATTCTCGAAAATACCGGGCCACTGATTACATTATATGCTGCACACATACAGAATTCTCAGTTTTGAATGAATATCAATTGGGAAACGGGAAATAACTTGCACATTCTTTCATATTTCTAGCATCTCATTTGTTATACCAGCTACTCAGTAATTTAACAGATTATATTAAAAAAAAAAAAGACAAAATGTAGAGAAACCGCTGCTCGTCGTCACGTATGTTGGTCCGAAATAACGTTTTATTTGTTAGCCCTACAAGAAATGAATTTCATTATGCAAATATGTATTTTCACATCTCCATGAAAATGGTACTAATCAAAATTTCTGGGCTAAAAACCCTGGGAATAATATTAAAAACATATTAACTAGAATGTTAGACCTTTAATAATTACAATATTTTTACCACTGTATCCCTTGAAATGTGTTTTTTTGTGAATGACACAGTTTGCCTCGGTGCAGCTGCCATTGTGACACACCTATGACCATGCCTGGGAACCCAAGGTAGCCGACTTAAAGCTTACCCTCTTCTGTGGGGTTGGATTTTTGAAGGTTTGGGGCTAGCATGCAAAAGGGAAGGGCCAAACAGCCTTTAGTGGGTGGAACATAGGAAAGGCTAAACATTGCTCCCTGGCCTAGAAAAAGAAGAAATGACCCGGTGACCCTGGAAAGCATGGCTTCCACCAGAGACTCTAGGTCAAACCTGGAGAGCGAAAATTCGTAACCCTTCATACCATGTAAAGTGTAATGTGTCCAGATTAATGAATCTCTGGCTTCTCTTATAACACAGCTTTCAACAGACTTTTTTTTAGGCATTTCTGCGCCCAACAGATACATTTGCATTGAAATCCATATGAGAAGTGCTTTTGCAACCAAGTAATCTAATTCAAGAAGTCAAAAGCCTTTATGTAATTAATTGTTATATAAAAACCCATCAAAATATAATGGCTTATTATGGAGATTTAATCTGCCTAACTAGTCCTGTTTACATTTTTGCAAAAACAACTGTTTTTGATACTCTTAATCATTCTTAGGAGTAGTTGGTTTTAAGTAGAGAATGGCAATTTTAGGGATAAAGTGTATGGGGGGATTTTTGATGATATTTTTTAAACAGAGGTAATTCCATTCTATTTCTTATATAATATGTTATTTTGCAGCTGCACGTTAGCTATTTGTGTTCTAGCTCTTTTATCTTAGCCCAATCTACTACCAAACTGTAGTACAACAATGGCAGCCTCCGTGTCTCCAAAAGGACGTTTATTGGGACAAAATGAGATAAAAACCATTATCATATTATATAGCACTGTATTTTATGCTCAAGTAGAAAAAATATTTTGTTTTCCATGGAATTTCCTCTTTAAGTATAAAAACGTGAACGAAATACCGAATGTGTTTATTTCTCTAATAATAAATTTCTCTGCTGGATCTTTTCACAGTAAAGTGTAGCAGTCAGTCTTATTTCATGCTTTCTGTGCTATACGTGCTTCACTTTATGCACTTCTTCTACTGTAACATTGGCTAGACTACTGCAATCTCATAAATTTGAACTACTTTGAACATTTGATTTGCAAATAATTCACAAACTGCACACAGAAGCAGAAAAAAAAATTCCAGTGTCGGCAACATCCAACAAAATTGTGGCCAGTGCAGCACTTATTTATTTTAAACCCCTGCTCTTCAGTATCAATTTTATTCATAATTATCTTTTAATAAGCTAGCGGAACATAAATTAGAATCTTACAGCTTTTAATGTGAGATATTTAATTTTAAACTCGCATTATCACTTGAGGTTGAGTTGTAAATGAATTCTTAGCTTAGAGTTTAGGGATTACCTTGCAGCCACAAATCAGATGAATCCCATGCAACCACTGAGCCATATGCTTCAACAAATATTGCGCTAGCATAACCACCAAGGGGGTGACATTCAAGTCTATTGTACGCGTTGGCAGCGATGGAAGGATCTTAAAGAATGAGTAAAATGGTAATCGTACAGGCTATTAACATTTTTGCCATTTGACAAAAGGTGAGACTTTTCAATATCCCTTTCAATATATCTTTGTCAGATAAGGAATAGTGTAGATGAAAAATGTTTTATCTCTATCAGTGACCGTATTCTGCTCTGTAAACAAAGCTATTTGAAACCTGAACAGAGTGCCATGTACGATAGAGCTGGTCAAGCAGTTGAATGTTGGCAGACACAGCCCGAACCTCTCAGGTGATGGGGATTTTGTGGCAGTCCATAGCTGTATTTATAAAGCTGACAGATTTTTATGAGTATCCCACCAGGCTGCTTTCAAAATGAACTGCTTCAAAAAACACTATTGCCTTTGTAAATACATAAATGCTTCCACGTGACAAGTGATCACTCACACATCTTTCAGTTCGTCAAAGGCCAATGTACATGATCTGCAAAATGTAACATAACAATTTACTGGATTGCAGTCTATCAGACAGCTGCATGCATTGCAATTTACGTTTTCTAAATGAAAGCTAAAGAATAAATGGCAAAAACACATATAGAAGTTTAAACTGCAGTAGACAAATACTAGTTGACCTTGATGGCTTATAGAAGCCATTCGGCCAAATCTAATCCGACATTTTTCTTGGTGCATAGACTTAAACCTGAATTGGTTTTGGTCTCGTCTAAGACTCAGGATAGCCATATTCCTACCGTATGCATGTTTAAACTCCCTTACTGTATTAACCTGTAGTACCTCTGCTAAGAGGCTATTCCATACATGCACAACCCTTTTCAAAGTTCACTGTATTTGTTTACACTTTACAAGTTACACGTTGTTTACATTTTTTTTCTTTCTTAACCAATGAGCTGTAAGCATCTTCCGGAGGCATTTGTAGCAGAAGACAAGCACATTTACCAACAGTCTACTGCAAACTGTATTTTGAGGTTTCCATTAATATTAATGTAAGAATAATATATTTCTGTGTGCAGTGCTCCATGGAATAGATGATTCTTCTTAAATTCAAAACTTTGCAAAATGAATGAAACCCGATGATTTTAATCAAAAGTGAACGGCATGCTTAATATATAAACTCAATATCCACCTTAACCAATTATTCATTTCATAAGCAGGGGTTAAGGCTGTGTCAGTAAGGGAAATATTGTGTTCGCCGTCTAATCTGTCTAAACCTCTCATTAGAAAACTGACCATAGCATCACAGCATTTAATTAGAATGTGGTGGCTTTTGGTTTAGTATTATCTATGCACATTACAGCACAATAAATCTGTTGATTGCCTCCATTTCCTTTATTGAGCATTTGAAATGTCCCAATATTTTCAAGAATGGCAGAAGAATGACATGGTCACCAAGAGCTACAGTCACTGTTTTAGTTCAAAGTTACTAACGTGCTATGAATATGGCCAACCTAGATGATGACGGTGTTCCCACTCTATGAATGAAACATATGCTGGTGTCATTGATGTGTGTGACAGTGCCAGAGTTCCTATGGTCTCAGTTTATAGGAGAGACTGCCACTTGCTTAATAACATTTCCTTTGTTGTGGAGAAAGCACATGTTTTGATGCAATTCTGCAATATGACGCAATCCTTACTTTTAAAAGATCGAGTCGTATAATACATGCTTTCAACATTTAGACAGTAGAAGTATTATTAAATAAGGACATTAGTTTTACTGTTGTCAACCACTATGACTGCTTCAAAGTGTTTCACAGCCATAAACCTCACATATGTATGTTTCTAGCAGAAAACATATTTATATATTAAATTCTTGTATACATTATCTTCTTAGCTCAAACCAAAGTGTACTTCTTTGGTCTTTTCAAATATTGGGGACGTACGAAGTGTCCTCAAGTCATTTTGCTGCTCATATGCACTACTTGTGGCACGTCATCCCATACGGCCTATGTGTCTCGGGTGGCCTTGCCAGCATTATCTCATCAGTTTTTATGAACTAAAGTTATCTTTAAATGGGATAAATAATGCAAAACCCATTCCAAAGTTTTGGAGGACATTATTATTTTTAATAACATAAGAATATTCATTAAAAAGAAGATTTAAGAAAAATGCAATATTCCCCAAAAAAACAAACAAACACTGAGGCACAGGCATAAGAAACAGAAATGATGAAGTGGACCAGTGCCCATACATTTTTCAACAGAGATCCTGCAACAATCATCATTTATTTAAAGCTTGTCGTATAAGAGAACTGAGTTTGCTTACAATTTTGGACCATTCCAAAGTCAGTACAGATGTATACAAGAAAATTTGGTATTGTGTGAGTAGGGTCAAGTACCCCATCCTGAAATGGCTACTATTCTGTAGTGTACTGTTTAACTGCTTAATACATGTCATAACTGAAATATATTCGGATGTTTTTGTTTTGTTTTTTATTCTTTTTTTATTTATTGTCAGCATATTGTTTAAAAGGACTTTTACCAGTTCCTTTACACAAACGGAAATCTCTCCGATTGCACACAATTTAGATTTCATGTTATTATATACTGGGGTTATGTATAAAGAGCAATTTTGCTGTAAAATGGTAAAAGTGGAGCACATGCCAAAGCAGCTCGCAAGATACTTATGCTGATTTCTCCACTTTTACCACTTTACAACAACATTGTTATCAAATCCTTGTTCTAGGTGTATATGTATTCAATTATAAATATACATATTATATACCATTACATAACATTAGACTATGTATATTTTCAATACTATTTTTTTTTCCCCCCAGGGCATATATACGTCTTGTGTTTCTAATAACAGTCCAGAATACCATTTTCTGAAAAAAGATGCCTTTTTACTTGGAATCCTTATGTCAAATTGAGCTGTGAAATGCATTATCTGTTGAGGAATTTCTGAAAGCATAAATGCTTCACAAGCACGGACCTTGGTCTCATTGGATCTGTCAGCTATGATGGGGCTCTCCAGGTCTATCTTTTAGTGGATAATCCATTCTGTATTCCAAAAGGAACTCTCTTAAACAGAAAAAGGTGAGAAAATGTGAAAATAATTACTTCTCTAAGCAAAAATGACAACTCTGCACTGTTTTGAACTATTTTATCACTTGGAGTGCTTAAAAACATACCATATCTTAGCTAACTTTCAAAAATCCATTTTTGTGCTACTTTCTCAATAAAATTGATGTTGCCCAATTTAATACATATAATTATTTTTTTCCAGTGGTTAAGATTTGTATTGACGCTTCAAAATGTATAATAAACTATAATCAAAACATAATAGATTGTAGAATATCACATTTTTATATATTTTTCATGATCATTATTTTCTAGTCTGTCGTCTAAGTCACAGTTTACTTGACAAAAATGTAAACTGTATTTATTTATAGGATATCCTGTAAGGAATCTAAAATTATTTCTTATTTAGGGGAATCACGGGATGAATGGTTTCAATTGAGACAGACATTTTTGATACATATTCTTATTAAATTATGATTTATGTTTCTACATCTTTAGGAGCTTAAATTGAAATATGATGCTTTATTCCTCTATGGTATGAGTATGAATTAAAAAATGCATTTACCAAAGTACTTCAGGGAAATAGGTTTTCCTAAATGAAGAAACTAGCTGTCACGCTATTCTTCTTCTTATAGGCTTAAGGAGAAAGAGAAAAATGTCTAAATTGTATTGTTATCAATAATGTGGCTGAAACTGAATTAAATGACCTACAGGCAAAACAATGTATTGCATACAGAAATGTGATTAAATGATAAATAATTATGGATTTTAAATCCTCCTTGGGCTATTTATACAGAGCCAGTGTTGCCCATGAATAGATATTTCAATGCAATTCATGGATCAGTATTTTCGATTAATTTCCCTACTGCGGCTATAGTACAGTTCATATGTGTTTTTTAATTAATTGTGTCTTTTAACATTAAAACTGAACACTAAGCAGCGTTGTCCACTAGAATGTCAGTGCCATTAAGTTGTATCTAATATTTTGGGTTTTGTAATGGAATTTGAACAATTTACATCTCCTAAATTGTATCATCCTTTGTACAATATCCCCATTCCTCATTGCACGGTCCCCTCTAAGTAAAACTCATTGTATCTCTTTAATTGTACATGAGATTTTTTTTTATTAATTTACTCATTTTGATGGTGAAATAATATCTTTTCTCATATATTCATTTTAAAATGAGTGATTTCACGAATAAATTGAATATTGATTTATAACACAGAGAAAATATGCCATGTAACAGGGGAGGGATGCTTTTCACCAACTGCTTAAATATTTCAATAATTCACATTTATTTCTGCTTTCAACAAAATCTTATTGAGGGATCATAATGATGGTCAGAAGTACATTGTTATAGTCCTGAGGCAGGGCTGGTGACACCTATAGCGTTACTGTCTGCCCAAAAAATCAATATATTTGAACCAAGGTGCTCCAATTTAGCCAAAGTTTGCAGATGTTTTCAAAGTTCTTTCAGATGTATTTTTAGCTACTTTCCATTGGGCCGTTAGGCTGGCCTTGCCCCCTGTGCATTAACTGCATAGTTTAGCCCTGAGTATAGAAAAACAGATGATAGACGTACTGATAAATAGATACAGTAAGTAGAAACACATCTACCATATGTCCCCATGTAAATTACACTGAAAATTACACTTCTATCATGCCCAGGTTCAAGGATGAGTGTGATGTTAGCTGTGCTGGAATCTGGGTATGCCTGGGCATGACAGGAGTGTTATTGCTGTTAGCAATCATGTATATTTAATATAGCAATCACACTCCTATCATGCACAAGCAGCAAACACATGCACATCACTTTCAGCCTCCCTGTGCCCTGCCCACCTACATACACATCCATGCTATCACACACACATATTCATTGATTCCCTCATTCATGCAGACTCATACATCCTCCCCCACCCTTACATGAACTGCAGATCTTCCGGTGCTGCTCGCAGACTTCGTTTCCCTCTGCATTGCTTGAACTCCAAGTGAACTTCTATTGTCCTGCCCAGGGGAGCAGGAACGCAGCAGAGTCATGTGATGTACATTGACGGGACTCCACTGGATTCCTGTGTCCCCTCGACCGAACAAGAGACGCTGCGGAGCAACACAGAGGTTAAAAAAATACCATCCACCGATTGCTACCACCACTGTATAAGACATACCCAGTTTTTACACCCCAAATTCTTTGAAAAAAGGTGCTTCTTATACATGGGGAAATACGGTATATATTTTACCTACATACTGCTTGTATACAGGTTTCCTTTGTGCAGACATCACGTTCTAATTTGAACTTTTCAAACTAGCTCCTTGTGATTTGCTGGAAATTGCTCATTATTTCATTAAGTGGATTGAAAGTGCAACTATAATGTGAGTTTTTACTTTTCAGAATTCCATTATGTGAAGTTACTTCCTGTAAATGTCTTGCCCTGCTAATGTGTAAAAACCCAAACTGATATGTAAAGGTCTTGACAATTATCATGACCCATTGAAAGTATGCTTGGTTCCATCTCAAGGTTTTATAGCCTTGCTATTTAATTAAAAAATAATTCAAAAAATACAATTTATATGCCTTTTACTAGCTAGTTTCTTCCTAAAATAACACAATTTTGAAGGTAATTTCTTGCTCTTACCTTGCAGCTTACTTCATTCCTGCTGTCATGCTTATTTAGTATATGACAAGAGTTTATAAAATATAACTTAACTTTGATTTCTAACTATATTCATTAACAGCTCCATCTGTTCTCTAGTTAGGACCCATAAAAAATTAAGACATTAACTATGGATTGAAAAATAATTTTGAACTCATTAATGTTAATTATTGGAGCTCTAAAATAAAAATGTATTATAACCTCTGTATAATGTTATTTTTTCACCCAATATTATATGACTTAATTGATGTAGGCATCTCTTTCTCTTATCAGAATTTGGATGTGCCCTTGGCCTGGAAAAGGACAGTGTGTTGTTTAAAAGCAGCCTGTTCCCTGGAAAAGAGAGCACCTCGTCTGTTTTATTTGTAATGATGTAAGTGACTTTACATTGTAGATGATTTTTAACCCCTTGATGACATAAGAAATATAATATGAATACTATGTTTTCTTTAATGTAATAGTCAACACGACAGAGTAATACATTAAAACCAAAATCATCGGTGTTGTTATATGCATTCCACATTCAGTAGATATTAAGATTCAGCTTGGCCTGAAATGCCATCTGGATATGTCAGGATTCCACTGCATCTGGTCTTAGTTGAATCCTGCCAGTGTTGGCTTTCACTGACAAACATGGAGCTCTTGCCATTTCACCTAGAACCAATTGGTATGGTTCCTAGTCATGAAACCCTCACGGCTGTCATATATCAAGTTTCATGTGGGAAAAAGTCATTGTTAAATAAACACTGGGGCTTGTCGGCAGCTTTGTGTTATCCACTATTAAGTGGCATATTACAAATGTGGTTTATTGATCTGATTTTTACTGATCTTATTGATTAACCCAATTACGCATTTATATTTGATATTTTAGTCTAATCTGTTACTTTTTTAATGTGTTTCTGTTGTTAGTGAAAAGTTGCCAAGAGATTACAAATATAAGACCAAATATGGATAAAGGTGTTAAATAACCACTTTTACCACATTGCTGTCATAAGGCACACATAGGCCTAATATTGCATGTACCTATCTGTATTTCCTATGTTATGTTTTTGTGTTACCATTTCACATATGTAATTAGTGTAGTGTACTGTATTGTCATTTTACCTAGATATGGTTGGAATTTCACGCTTATTCATACTGTTTTAAATCTTTTTAGTGGTTTACTTAATGTGCAATGCAAACACTGTAAGTTATTCATTGTATAGCGAAATATACTGATATACAGTACGGTGCAAAGGTTTTAGGCATGCTAATTGTTTATTTTTATCATTAAATAAAATGCAAAGTGAGGGAACAGAAGGAAACTCTAAATCAAATTAAGAATTTAGAGTGACCACCTTTCAAAACAGCATCAATTCTTCTAGGTATACTTGCAAAAGGAGCTCGGCAGGTAGATTGTTCTTGGAGAATTGTTCTAAATGCTAGATATCTTTAGAATAAAATGCAAAATTACTTATATTTAATCGATTTAAAGTATGGTTATCGAACCATAGTTTTGTTTAGGAAATAAAGCATTTATTTTTAAAGAATAACGAAAATAATAATTCTGAAAAAAATAAGTTATTTGTCAAATGACGTATTGATAGTACTGGGATTTGGTATGTTTTGGAAAATTACTGAATTATGATTTACCAGAAACAAAATCTTTGCACATACTCTTGGCTTGACTTTGGTGATTGATACTTGTAATATTTTAGTCAGTTTAACTGTAAAATTTGTCAATGAATTTGTTTGAAAATGTGCCAAATCTCATATTCTTCCCCATTAATAGCAGAAAAGCTTTAAAGTTTTAAAAGTAATTCCATACAAGGTACCTCAGATAACAAAAGTTAGTCTTCTGGGTCCACTTTATATATAAACCTGCTTGCTAATTTTTCTATGTCACACTCCGTTTCCAAAACTTTTATTTGAATCAGGTGCCATATCACTGACAAATCATCTGATAAAAGGTGACCTTCTGGCAGGGCTGTATCTTGGCCTAGGCTGATTAGATCTAAGGCCACTTTACTGGTCACTTTGGCAAAAAGGCAGGAGCAGTGACGTACTTGGGAGTTCCAAAATTGTTTACAAAGGGCTGCGCCAGACAATAGGACAATTAGGATGAAGTCCCAATGATAACAATTGGACAGTGGCTATAGCGACAGTACGTACATTTTTTGTTTTCGTCTCACAGGTTGTACTTCATAAAATGTCTACTTTCATGTGGGCATGAATGATGATTACATAATGTTTTGAGTATAGAGGCAGACACAGCTCAGAAGCAGTGAGACACAAGTGACTCACACTAATTCTTTATAATCGCACATGTCATCTATGTAAGCACCATCATCTTCATCATTGACATCATATTGTACAGAAACTGCCCTATACAGAAACTCTATTAGGGGTGCTAGGTACATGCCTGGGGCCTCTGATCTCTGTGGGGCCTGGTGCTCTAAAGGATAATGTGCTGACACATACAGTAACAGTAGCTGCACTGTAGGCTACTGTAATTGGTAGGCACAGAAGATTAGTGGTCTCACTTTTAATTGGCCCATTGAGCAATGCCTCTTCAGGGCACATGTTTGACTCTTTGTTATGTGGCAGAGGGACTGCCTCCCCCTAGTACGCCTAGGCCAGAATACATAATACAGAACATACTACTTCCATGCGTTTTGGATTTGGGGGGGAAATTGCCTGTCTTTAACCAGGAGGCTCAAAATAAAAGTGAGCTACCAAAAACCTGTAAATTGTTGATTTGCTGAATCATTTTCTAAGCTTAATATATAAGAAGTAACAAAGTTTCCACATACACTTCACTTTATAACATAGACCTGTTATGCTGGAATAAGTATATCCAACTTTATAAATAAATCTACAGGACTAAACATAGTCTGAATCATGATTTAATAGTACATTTATTTTTAGTGGATTAACTGTCCAAAAAAAGTATAAAGAGAAAATAAGCTTCGCTAAGTCCCAGTCTCTAAAATATTGTTTAGAGTAGCCTGCTGCTGACAAAGTAATATTTTGGAATAAACATTAATACCAGATTATTCAGTCTTTTTATGGTGTGCATTTTTTGTGTAATTGGGATCTTATTGAGTTGTCATGATTTGGTTCATAAAATCTTTATAGTTTTGTTTTTCATGTTGTGCATATTTAAATGTAATATCATATGTTTTATTTCATACACAATAAACTACTTTTATTTTCATGTGGCGTCTGCTAACGCCTTTCCTCTCATTTTGCATTACTCAGCTGTTGTTCATCCTTACATGATTATATGCCTCCACTTTAAATGAATTGCGTCATTAACAGTTGAATAATGGTAGCGCAAACGAGCAAAATTGTCCCTGTTGCAATTTCCCTCAAAATTGCATGCATTTGATATGGTTTATGCATAAAAGCCTCATAAAGCCTTATCAGAGTGTGATGCAGATTAAACTGGAAATTTTCTAAAACTGTTACATATTTTCTACAAAATTGCATTCAGGAAATTGATATATAAGACTAGATGAAGCGGCTGCCAGTTATTTGAAATGTGGCAATCATCTAGCTGCAACACATTTTTTCATATCACTGCATCCAGAAAACAATTAACTGTTTAGTGCCAATATAGTATATTAGGAATTCATTTATATATATATATATATATATATATATATATATATATATATATATATATTTATATATATATATATATATATATATTTATATATAGATATAGTTAAAAATTGCCAAACATGTTTAATATATTGTTTGTCTTTGTTTAATTCCAGGTATTCATTGATTAATATTAATAGGATGCCAAAGCTGTTATTTGGAGAGAACATAAGTTTTGTACATGCTTTAACACAGTAACAGCCCAAGGTAAAAAGGGAAGAAACATACACCTCAAAACTGGATCCCACACTTTTGCAATAAGTGTTGGAGTTTTAACTACCTGGCTGTAAGGAAGTCTTTTCCAATGCTTACAAGGAACTGCTTGTCGCTGCTTCTTTGGTTCCTTTTTGATGGAGGTCTGTTAACGCCACTGCAGTCACAGCAGCCACCACAGACTTCAGCATCCAAGCAGAAAGAAAATGTTATTATCACCATGTCGGGAAGGAGATCAGCTGCTCAGAGAGTTAAACGAGGCTGGGTGTGGAATCAGTTCTTTGTACTTGAGGAATACATGGGCTCTGAACCACAGTATGTGGGGAAGGTATGGTATTCTCCCTTTTATTTTATCTAGGTATGGTTAAAGTAAAAACAAACAGTTGACCAATGTCTTCTTAGCTGTCATAGTCCTACAATGGTTCATACCTCCCAGCAGCCTCGTTCATCCTCTCATCCCCATCCAAGCAGTCCTTTCCTATTGATTCACTTCCTCCTCAACCACCGATTAGATTGTAATCTTGCAAGAGCTGGGCCCACTTCTACGTTTGTTCCACTTTGTCATTGTGTGTGCTTTTAAGTGATTCCACTGATTGTAACAGCGCTATAGAACATACTGGCGCTATATAAATGTATTAAGAAAGTGGAGAGTGCGTTTGTAAGTGAGTAATTGATATCTGTGCTGTAAAGAGTCTCTCGATTTTTTTCCAAACGTTGGCAGCTATGATACTGATACCGCTTTCTAGTAAACCTATTATCCTACTGGCTCTTCCTGAAATTTTACTATATTCCCTGCTAGCCTTTATATCACCCTTTCTTCTGATGTAGATGTTGGAGCCCTTGGATTTTCGTGTCGTAAATGCATTATTTTATACTTGACCGCATTATATTTTACATTCTAAACATTAGTCCATTTGTCTACTTTTTTTTTTTTTTTTTTTATAAAGTTACATTTGATTTGTACCAGCCTGTGATGTTAACCCTTTCACACATTTTTGTGTCGTTTGGAAAAAGGCATACCTTCCTTTGAAGTAATATAATTAAGGACTATATTAAATAAAATAGAACCTGTGACTGACCTGGAACTATACTAGTATCCCTTCCTTCCCTTGAATGTACTTTATTTACTACAAACCTCTGTTTCCTATTATTTAGCCGGGATCTTTTCAACCAACTACTTTTAAGTCCAATCCCAACATATGCATTTTATGAAGTCACTTACGGTGTAGGGCAGGATCAAATGCTTTACTTAAATCAAGATATGCTACATCCATTTATTAACCATTATTTTTTATTTTAGTTATGGTGCCGGAGAACTCAATAAGATTGTTTCGGCATAATCTATTTGCAATAAAACCTCATCTTATCTATGAGTAGGGTTTCCATCAATGTTCACACTGCTATTGTAAGACATACAGCCCTCTAGTTCCCAGAGTTATTATTTTTTACTGCATGAGCAATTTTTCAGTCATTAGGAACTACACATTAAGGCAATGATTGAATAGTTAAGTGAGTGGTGCTGCATGCATGGACCTCAATTTTGTGAAATACCTTTGGATGTAACTCATCTGAACCCACAACTTTGAATCTGACAAAACCTTTAAAACATTATTTTCTGTAAAAGGAGACATGTATGATCTGTCACTGTCTCAACAGCATGTCTCCCAACTGTCCCACTTTGCACAGGGCAATTCCGATTTTGCTATTCTGTCCTGCCAAGCTGTACCTCTGTCTTGCTTTTCAAGACCCAGTGGTCCCAATTTCATTCTCAGAATTGTGTGCGGTAGGTATGCAACTGGGGTGTGTTCTTTCCACAACTAGCTTTAAAATCAGAGCAGAAATAGTTATTTAGACAGCCTGCAATACACTGACCCCTGTCTCAAAAGCACCTAATTCCACTACAATTCTAAGTCTAACAATGCAGCTTTTTGTTGTTCCTCTTTCTCCATTATACCTAAAGAATGTTTTCCTCCCACTGGCTGGGCTTTCTCCTCTGCTCAAAGCTTTAGCTTGCCTAACTATCATTGGTTCTATGTATACAATGTGTGCTCATAAATAACTATAGAATTCATTAGAACGCATTATTAGCACCTTAAAATAACCCAATTTTGCACCAAGAAGCCTTGGGGGTCTACGTTCCCATCTATACTCCTGAAGATATAAAATATCTAACCTTCCTAACCAAGTTTATTCTCCTTACTTCCTAAAATATATGTTACCTCTCCTAGTCATGTTTCATACAGACTTGCATATGCCAAAGGGTGCACCATCAAAAGCTGGTGGGCCAATGAGTCTTGGCCTGTTTTTCAACTCCAAAAGAGTGACATAGTTCAAATTAGGACACAACAAAAAAGTACGCAGAAGAACCAACTCCTCTAATATTAAAAGGGAAAGAAGTGGCACCAGAACTCCAGCAGTAATGTTATTGTCAGCAGAATACCATATTGTCAAAAGTCATTTATTAATGCATCAGCAAGTACAGCAGAAAAGTCAATCAGGTACATCATTAGGCACTATTAGCACAAAATGCATTAGTTGTTGCATTTTTGTTTGACTTTTCTACTGCCCTTGCCTATGGATTAATAAAGATTTTTTTGACAATATAGTGTTATTGTGAAGATTAACCTCTTTTCCACATTGATTGGATCCCAGCTGCCACAGGCACCCTGAGGCAGAGGTTACTTCAGTCCCTACACCAGTGTAGGGACCACCCATGACCCTCCCTACTGCCTGATCAGCCCAAGAGACTGACTGTGTAGCCTTAACCTCTTAAATGTGTTTTAGGGGTTAATGTGTGTGTCTGTCTTCCAACCCTTTAAGTTTGTGGGTACCAAATCACAGTGAATGCTGTGCACCCATGAATAATATTAAATAATTGTTTCCGCATGGAGGTATGTATCACATATAGGTAAATGTGTTTGGCTGAACAAACCACCTGCATGGGCTAAAGCTGGGGGGTGGGAAAAGGGGCAAATGCAAATGGTGGGATTCAGCAGAAAACAGACAACAACAAGAGAGAGAGAAAAAAGAGAGAAAGCTATACTTTTTTCACAGTCAGCTAAGAAAAAAAGCAGACATCAATTAGCTTTGCACTGCATAAAGGAAAACAAAGTAAGTAACACAGCATCCAAGCAGTCAATAAATGTGACAGCATATTGCAGTGATTGTAAATTATGTGGTAAAGGAATATAAGAATGCTAAAACTAATCACACATTAGGAAACAGGCATAGGAGATTTTGAGGTTTAGCAAAATCCAGTACCTGCTGCCAATCAGCCAAAGTAATGCTCTTTATAAGATATATTACATACTGATGAGCAATATATATATATATATATATATATATATATATATATATATATATATATATATATGAAAGTAAAAGGGCAAACCAAGGATTTCTACTGGAAATAGGAGACAATATATTCACACATTGTGGGTATGACAATGGAAACTTACCCTTGGTGATACCCACAATGTGTGATATATTGTCTCCTTTTTCTCAGCAGAAACCATTGATGTGCTCCTTAGACATTGGTTTAAAGTTGCAAGATATGGATTTATAAACTTGACACTGTGTATGTATGTGTGTATATATATATATATAAATATACTGTATATATATATATATATATATATATATATATATATATATATATATATATATATAAATATACTGTATATATATAGATATATATATATAGATATAGATATATATATATATATATATATATATATATATATATATATATATATATCTATATCTATATATATATATATATATATATATATATATATATATATTATAATGCCATATTTGATTAATACCCTAAGAACCAGCAAAAATAGAAGGTAAAATAACACATTACTGAGCGTAAGAGCTCATGCGTTTTTTTTTTTTTTTTTTAGATCTCTCTGTCTTCCTTTTACCGTCACCAGTCTCTTTCAATTCATTCCAATTTATTACCTTTTCTGGGCATTTCTCTTTCATTTTAGCCCTGGTGCCATAATTCACCATGTCACTGTACTTCCTTTATCATTCTTGGTCTTTCAAATACCTTCAACTTTTTTTTTTATCTTCTGCAAGTTATGTCACAACATATAATGGGAAAAAAAAGTGTGCCGGTAAATTATGACATAAGAAATAAGAAAACTTTGTGTAGTAAATCTCTGGGGTTGGTTACAGGCAATTGGGTACAGTTTATTGACATCAACAAGATCATGAAAAATAAAAGAACAAGCCTATGATACCATGTATAAACTAAATTTCTTTAGAGTGTATTTTATTGTAAGCTGGTAATGAAAAGCATCATCTTAATATTAATACCCACTGGTTTTAAACACTAGGAAAGAAAAACAGTAATCCACAGGTTTGGCAGCTATATTTTCAGCATTCCGTGGAAATGAGACATGAGGAATGAGACCGTAATCGGATATGTTTCTTATGGATATGATAATGAGGACATTAGCAATTCCTCCATTTGTTTATTTCATACAACAGCATGCCAGAGATTTATACAAAGAATATTACGGAATGATAATGCTCATACATTTTGTCTTTTATCTCTAAGGACACAGATTGCACTTTACAAGAAGCACATTTCAGAAGAATAATAACTGGTCATTGGCTTTTTCAGACCTACGTGGCAGAGGTCAGCCTTTGTGCACCACTTCTGCCCAAACTAACCTGGTTTGGGTTCATTGTCATTTATGTCTCACCTCACTTGTTTTTAGAAGATAATAAAAGGCAAACAGAGGGCCAGGAAATAATGAGTGAAAATGGACAATTAAATGTCATCTCGGTGAAAAAAAAATCCATGAAGCCCCACGTTCTCTGTTTTTATGGAAACACAGGTCAGAGAACATCAAGATAAGCCCAGCGTCTCCTTTTTGAGTGTTGGAAAGGATTCTTGTCCAGTGTACTTGTAGGGATACCAAAGTATTAAGTGCTAACAAGATATAAGTAAGAATGCACGTAAGAGTTAAAACAGGTTTCTGATCTCCCATAGCAGGGTTGGTTTGAGATGCTGAATTTGCAGTCACAGAGCATGACATAAGGTTCAGGTATTTCATATTACAATAATATTGTTTGAAGAAATTGACAGCCGCATTTAAATGTCTGGTTGGAAGGTCAGTCACTGGCAAAGCAGTAGACATTTTGAAAAAATATAAGGAATCAAAAAGTGTACAAGGAAAGAAAAGTGACAACTTGTATTGCCAGTGAATTTGCAACTACGGTTTTGAAGGCTAGGTAGTATTTCATGCGTGAAAAAAACGGCGATTTGGAACCAAGTAGTCGTTTGATCATTTTTGGTGGTCGCTTGAAGCATAGTAATGTTTTGCTGAAACAAAAGTACTCCTTCTGAAAAGTTATTTTTTTCCTTTTATTATCAAATATCCAGGATTGTCCGTGTTTTACATATAAAGGGTTACAAGTATATATCTGGAGCTGACATAAACCAACAATTTTTTTTTTATTGCCATCAATAAAAAAGATGTATTTGAAGTTTTGGTTAAAAAAAACCACATACACACTGTAATTGGTAATAAATATATTCCAGATTGCACAACTTTTCATATATTTTATAATACTTTGCAGAAAAAATGACTTTGTTTTATAAACCTGGGTAATATCATATTGAGTCAGAATTGAGTTTTTATAACGTTATTTGGCGGAGAGTAACAGAGAATTGAAAAGCCTGTATTAAGGCTGTTCCTTAGAAATATTGTCGAAGAGCGCGGCAACACTTGCAGCGCTGGAAAGTTAATACATTTAAATGCTTTTTTTTCCATGAATTCTGAAATTGAATTCTGTTGTCAAATTAAAACAGGCTGACAAAATGAAATATAACAAGCGTAACTAAATCTACGCATTCAGATCAAATTAAAATAAGGTAATTGCAGAGCAAACCATGGCATCTGCAGATTGATATCTCATGTTAGTACCTTTTATAGTTAAAATATTTTTAAGCTATGTATATATATCTCTATACATGGCTTCAGTTATAAATACTACAGACAACATATTGAAGGGGTAGATTACTGAGTATGTTAATATACATTCTTTCAAAACGTTTTTTTTTTCTTTTCAAAAAATAAGTTCCCTCCCTTCTTCATAGTTGAACACTTTTTGCTGCAGTGGTAGGAAAGAGCTCCCATTGAAATCAAAGCCAGCACTTTCCACACATGCACATATCTGCCCCTCGATATAGCATGAACCAGAGCTGGGGCTGACTGGCGGTAAGTATATCACGCGTCAGCAGATGTGTTCTGCAGAATCCACTGCATGCATTTTGCAAAAGGGAAACTTTATAAATATTAAGGGATCCATGAGCTATTATATGCATTAAAGGGCAAATTATGCTGCAGTGTCCCGTTATTAGGTGCTAAATAATTATTGTTAGCAGTTGCTCATATTCCAACAGTATCCAGTATTTTTATGAAGTGTTTAGGGTATTTCTTATACATTATGTACTTTCTAGAATACTTGATATATTGTCGATACTTAAACAAACCAACACATGAAGATAAATGGAAAGTTGTTGCTGTCGCAGCTTCAAGCATAAAACCATGTATTTATTAAAACTACTTATAGGTTCTGATTTTTAGTTTCTTAATCGCCTTAATTGCTTAATAGATATGTAGTTTAAGGTTAGTGGCTACAAGGGCCAGAGTCAGCATTTGGTGACAAATGTTTTGTTTTTTTGTTCTTTCCTTTCTCCTTACCCACTATTACCAGAGAAGAAGAAATGAGAAGTAAAATCCATGCAGATCCTGAGACCAGGAATTTAATACTTGTCTCAATGGTGTTCATATGATGTGGGTTTAAATATATATATACATATATATATATATATATATTGGAACACAGCTCTCTTAATTATTGAATTAAGGTGTTTTAATGTCACAGATCTGGGTCACCAAGTGCCAAAGCACATGGTACGTGAAAGTCGGCAACCCTCTGCTGACTCCATAGATCAAGAGTTCCAAACTTCCACTGGCATTAATATCAGCACAAAAACTGTGCAGCGAAAGCTTCATGGAATGGGTTTTCATGGCCGAGCAGCTGTATGGAAGTCTCCCATCCGCAAGTACAATGCCAAGTGTTGGCTCAAGTGGTGCAAAGCCACATGCCGCAGTGGAAACGCATTCTGTGGAGTGACGAAACATGATTCTCTATTTGGCAGTCTGATGTGTGAGTCTGGGTTTGGTGGATGCCAGGAGATTTTACGTGCCTGACTGCAACGTGACAACTGTAAAGTTATGCTTCAGTATTATGCTATGCTTCCAACTTTGTGGCAACAGTTTGCGGAAGTCCCTTCTCTATTCAAGCATGACTGTGCCCCAGTGCACTAAGCAAGACCCATAAAGACATCATTGCATGAGTTTGGTGTGGAAGAACTTGACCGGCCCTGACTCCCAACTCCATCAAACACATTTGGGATGAATTAGAATGGGGATATCCTGTCCTCCGAGGAGGCACAGACGCTGCGATCTCTATGCACGTCTGTGAGGACCTGCATAGAGATCACAGTGTGATCGGTGCAGGGGGATTGCGGGGAGGGGAGTGAGAAACCATGTCTCTCACCCCCCCTCCCGTCCTGAAACAGAAAAGGATGGGGAAAATAAAACGGTTATTCATTTAAAAATAATAATAAAAAAATCATTAAAATAATAATATAAATAATAATAAAAAAATAATAATGTGAGCTAAGTGATGTCATTGTGACATCATTGTCATGTTCAGGAGGTCCCTAAGAGGACCTCTAACCATTTTTGTGTAAAAAAAACATATATAAAAATACAAATTTATTTAAAAAAAAAATAAAATAAAATTACAAAAATATACATAAAAAAAAATCATAAAAAATGAAAAAACCTTACATTCCATTGCCCTAGCATAACATCTAGCCAGTATAACCCTCCTGCCCCCGTTCACAACCCCCAAACCCGTTAAGCCATAGGCATAAAAATGATACAAAAAATGTATAGTATGCTCCCTGGTCCAATTAGGTATTTCTGAAATCAGGACAACGTAATTGATACATTTGGATGGAATTTTCTGTCACTTTACCTAATTTTGTGAGGATTCAGAGGGAAAAATTTAAAAAAATTTTTTTTCAATTTTTTGTTAGTTTTTACTAAATTTCTAATTCTAAATTTTCAGCTAATCATCCAACTATGGTATCAAAAGAAATCTCTATCTCTCCTTGAAAAAACAATATATAGTTTACATGGGTACACTATACATAGGAAAAGAGTATAATCGCTGAACTGACATACCGCAAAAATGGCAAAATTGCTCTGGGACTTGAGGTACCAAAAACCCCAGGGATTGAAGGGGTTAAAACAGTGAGCTTTAAGGCAACTCTAACATTGAGTGGCAAAGAAGCAGAACTTATAAATACTGTCACATTTTTGTATCTCTTCTCAGCAATTTTGTTACTCCATTTAAAACAAAATTATGAAAGCTAATTGGTGTAACGTGTGCAAGATCCATGTCTTATCAGATCAGATCAGATCAATTTTTTTAATCTTTTCCGATTCAATTACTTTAGTCAATTTGTATATGTGATTAAGACGTAGTGCTGCAAAATATATTTGACTCTATCTTGATTTAATCAAAGTACTGTCAATGAATTATACAGGCAAAACATTATTCTGGCTACCTTGTAAAAGACTCAATTTAATTAATTAGGTCACAAAACAGACAAAAATTCTAAAAACAAATCACCAAGTCATTTTCCTGAAGCTATACCAACTGTAATTTACAACTTGATGAAGGAATAGTGCAAATGATTAGCCTTTTTGAAATCCTCTCATCAACAACAATATTATCACTGCATCTTTCAGTATAATATGTTGCGTGAAAATCCACAGTATTATTATGTCGGTCGCTATAATATTTTTACTGTCAAATATAATAGGATAATTATGAATGCGTACAAAATAGAAGTCCATTATGCAAATTGAAATAATTACTAATTATTAGCACAGTATAACGATGGCAAGAAATAAATGCCCATTCATCCTAAGTTAATTTGAGAGCCGTTTTACGATTATTAGGAGCTGAATGAAAATATATTGGAACATTGTAATTGTGATGAACGTGCGCATTATTTTAAACTTGCACAATTGACTTTCAAGACATGAAGTGGAACAAAATCGAAGTCTAAAAATATCACTTTGAGCAAAATTAGGAGTTAACTATGCAAAATAATTTACATTATGTCACTTGTTTAACTAAATTTCACTTGAACGTTTACATGTACAGTATATTAAAGGCATGTTAGACATGCTAATGAAATGGTTATTTTTAATAATGTGTAAAAGGAGTTTTAAAAGTGAATCTGTGAAGAGTCTGTGAATATTAGCTCCCTAAAAATGGACTGCTCTTACGTCATTAGAAGGAAAAAAAATCTACTTATTTGTGGCCAGAACATGTCTCACTTTGAGCATTTACAGTTTTCCTAAGAAGTTGTTACGTTGCAAAGACAATGTATTTAATTAAAACAAAATGACAAAATATTAATTAAACATAAATCTGTGAACCTCTATCGAGCAAATAGATACAACAAAAGCAAATAGACGCAATAAACATACTTAGCGTTAGTTTTAAAAAATATGGCTCATTGAAAATAAAAAGCATTATTGATCCAAGTCTCTCAGAATTTTTCAGCACAATTCATTTATTTCTGACAAAAATATAACTGATGGTAGTTTTTAAATTAAATTTACACATATATTGGTGAAATAGATTTAACATCTTTTGTAGAATCTTGCATTGGCACAAGATGGCCTTTACTTATTCTGTGAGCCTTGCTTTCTACCTATTATTCATATTCAATCATATAATTGTCTTACTAAAGTCTATTTTTTTTTATTTTGTAGATTTACACCTCTAACCTCTATCTCATTTTTCTTTGTATTTGCAATACTCGTTCTAGATCACAATCACCATATTTACCTAAATATTTTCAGTGTTCTAAACTATAAACCTAAAGCTAGAGTTATGCTATAGGTCTTAAAAGACATTGTACTGCCATTTAAATACAGATATCTGAAGAAAGTCATGAATATGTAAATGGTGTTTGGGCCTATGCAGAGCACAATGTAGGGATTAAAAAGACCTATGATGGCTGCTACATAGTACATGAAATCAACCCATAACCCTCATAATATGATAGGGGAGATATTTGGCTGTGATCATACCTGGGACGTTTCCAAAGTATGTTGGGGAAGTGGCTTCATAAGGAGATTTGGTTAGCTGTGCGTGGGCAGCCTTAAGTGGGTGAGGAACAACAGAGAGAGAGAAGGGGAGAAGATCCGGGGAAGCAGCATTTTGCCTGGAGACTCCAGGTCAAACACAGAGATTTTGCAGGTATGGTTATTAGTTTATAAGATAAGTGGATCAGCCTTCCAGCAGAAGTCTTAAAGGTTAATACAGTGGGGGAAATATAACGTGCATGGGGTAGGCATAAAGCTATCCTAAATCTAAGATGAGACCAAGGGCTGATTAAGGTTTGAGACTTTACACTGGGAAAAATGAGCAGACTAGGTGGGTGGAATATCTGCCGTCAAACAAAATGTTTCTGTGTTATTTTTTCTAATCTTTACTTTCCCTGACCCCACCCACCTCACCAGCAAGACCAATACAATATATATTATTAATACAATATATAAATATAAGGCTTTTGATGTGATATCTGGCCACAACACATCACTGCAGTTTGAAGTATGTTTGACCATCATAAAACAATGAACATTTGATTAAATAAATTGTAAGCTAGTGAGCAGGGATCTCTCTACCTAATGTATCTGTTTGTCTGTGAATTCTAGTTTTGAATATACCGTATTTGCTCGATTATAAGACGACCCCGATTATAAGACGACCCCCCAAAATCAAAATATTAATTTAGGAAAAAAACAAAAAGCCTGAATATAAGACGACCCTATAGGAAAAAAAGTTTTACCAGTAAATATTAATTCATGTAAATATATTTTTTAAATTTCCTTTTATTTGCCAACCTGCCCCCCAGTTATGCCACTCTGCCCCCAGAAATGCTTTATACCCCCCCTATTTGCCACTCTGCCCCATGATATGCCTTATACCCCTATATGCCACTCTGGCATATAGGGGGTTAAAAGGCATATCATGGGGCTGAGTGGCATATAGGGGGTTAAAATGCATTTCTGGAGGTATATATGCATATCATGGGGCTGAGTGGCATATAGGGGGTTAAAATGCATTTCTGGAGGTCCAGAAATGCATTTTAACCCCCTATATGCCACTCAGCCCCATGATATGCCTTTTAACCCAGCATGTACTGGCTGCCTTGGCTTGATAGGAGTGTGATTGCTGCTAACAGCAATCACACTCCTATCAAGCCAAGGCAGCCAGTACATGCTGGAACCTGGGGATGATAGTAGTGGGATTACAGCCTCCCTATGCCATGCTACAACCCCCACCCCCCTTACACATCCATGCTATCACACACAAACACACATTCACAAACATTTAAATACTCATTCATTCCATTAATCACACATACTTCACACATTAATCACACATACTTACCCAAAAACCCTCCCCCACCCCCTTACCTGAACTGCAGATCTCTCACTCGAAGACTTCTGCAGGGGACCGGCTTTACCAGCAACTTCTCTGGCCCCGCCCCCAGAGGAGGGAGGGGGAGATAGAGTTCTGTGAGGAAGCTACAAGCTTCCTGTCCTCCTGCTTCTAACGGAAGAGATGCTGCTCGCGACCGGTAAGCAGCATGGCCCCAGCCATTTTTTTGGGGTCTGATTAGAAGACGACCCCGATTATAAGACGAGGGGTATTTTTCAGAGCATTTGCTCTGGAAAAAACCTCGTCTTATAATCGAGCAAATACGGTATGTCTTGTAAGAAGCATAAGCTGTCAGCATTATAGAAATAATAGTAATAAAATGTAATCAAGACAAAGAACTGTTTCATTTGTTTGATATATTCTTTTTAACAATCATGCGTGTTTGTGCTTTTTACCCATTTTCCATGCCTTGCTGTCTTTGCCTTTAAAGCAAACATTAACATTGGTGCAAAACACAGCAAATTATTGGTTGTATAATTTGATACTTATGAAATGTGCAGTCCTATAAAGCTATTTTTACTATTCTAAATAGCTTCTTGCCGAAATAGACCTGTTGGAGCTTTGGTATTCTGCCACACATGCTCTTTAAAAAAAAAAAAAAATACTTTTTACAAAATGCACACATTTACAATTTTTATATCTCGAGCACTAAAGGGATTGATATTTTTAGTATCCATTTATTTGTTGGATTAAATTATTCGGTTTATTGTATTGCACATGTTGAGGCTTCAGATAATTGCTGCCCATTAATGTGAAGTTATCAAAATATATATTTATATATAATACAGTATAGTATAATAATATGAAATATTTATTTATAATTTTAATTAAAAATAATATAATTATTTCCTTATTATCGAACATTCCATAGCTTCAAACAATCAGAAGGAACTAAAAAAAAAACACCTATTTTGCTAAAAAGAAAACAAACATTAAAACCAGTACATCACTATGCTACACTTATTGCAGGGTTATTATAGGCTAAAATAAAAATCAGAACAAATAACTACCGTTTTTACATGGCTGCACATAGCTGCTAGCTGGAAAAGAACAGATTTGCATTTTCAGTCACTCAGAAAATACATTTTATTAACTCGAATGTTAGAATAACATCAATAGCTAATGACATGCATGGGAAATATAATTCCTGGGGAGCATGGATACAACACAACTATGGGGACTGTCTAAAAACATGAGTGTTGCTCTTTTATTGGTATTAATCAGTAAAAGTGATAATGGCATTGTTTTCACTTCTGTCCTATTTCCTTATTTTTTGTTACTTTTGGTATTGTTTTTTTTATCAGCTATATAAATATTTAACCCAGTTTTTTTCTGGATGACATGGAACACCCGATTTTTTAACGGCAGCACCTTTAACGCCGTTTTTACTTAAAAACCTTGACCATCCCTGTTGTAGTCATAGAGTAGTTTTTAACTCATTTTTACAAGAGTGATTATTCCCACAAGATTAGATTCCAGGTTGAATCGGTTAAAACACATTGCAGGCAGGAGGAAAACATCTAACCCAATCATCCTGTTAAAGGGGCAACTATAGAGAACTGTGTAGGCCATGCAATAATCTCTTATATAAAAGTTTGTAAGGAAAGTAATCAAGTAATTCTCATGTAACCCTGGGCAAAGCCCCCGATTACATGCTGGAATGACGGATGACCATATCTAGTTCATATGTACTATATGTCACTGCACCAGTCTTTAAAGACAAAGGTTACTTCTTCTGCTAAATGGTAGCATTTTCACTAGAATCTGCTTCTGTTCAAAAACCTTTAATCAAAATAATTTAACATGAATAAAACAGCTACATGTGACATTCACTGGAGCAATAATATATATTTTAATTGCAACTGTAATATAACAGGAATCCCCATGTAGCCTATAATGAAAAAATGAAGTTAAAACGTAATGTATATTGGCCCTGATCACTACGTTTTTTTCTTTTAAATAGAAAAATTGCCAGTTTGACCTTAAGCATATTTGTCACCTTTTTAATGTACACAGCGGTGCTAAAGCTCTCTTCACACCTTCATTTTAAAGGGAATATCGATGGAAGGTTGGGCACACAATGGTTATATGGCCTGGAATGATAAAGATCATAAGTAAGTAAGGAAGACACAAATGAGCTTAACTGCTCTGAGATAAAGGATGTTCTTTGACCAATGATTGCATAGAATGCCCTCTATTCTAGTACTCTTGTACAGTGATTGTAGAGGTGTGAGTGCAGTTACACTAATAGTGTTTAAATGCCAAAACAGATGTTCAGACATTTGTTTCCTGCAGTGTCGAAGCTGACATCAGACACAGCAAAAGAGACCCTGCTGGATCTGAATGACTTTGCATGAGTCTTCAATGACCCTTCCAGCTTTATGATCACTGTATGATAAGCATATCATAAGACAAAAAATAAAACAATAATGAAAATATAATAATAGTAATGTGATGTCAATGTGACATCTTAAGGTGTGCCTGCTAATTACAAAAGAGCTGTCTTCTCAAAACATCCCAAGAGAATTTCAAGTCATGTTACATTGCTCTCTGGTGAAAGCAGTGCAAACAAAGTTGACGTGCAAACAGTAACGTAAGGAAAAAGCAATACAAAGACATTAGCAAAAGTGCTAACAATGCTTTGGTTCACATCTGTTAAAAAAACATCCTTGGTCCTTGAGTTGGACTAGACCACTAAATATGGAATGTCAAGGACATGCTTGTTGGCCCAAACACTGAAAGAGATGCTGGGTTGTAGCCAGCATGGTTCAGGCTAAAATTCCCCCTATTGAGGAACTGGGCAGAGACATATGTTAGCCTAATGACACATTTTTGTTGCCACCCAAGTGAACATTATAAAAAAAATAAATCTGCAAACGATCCCAGTTATTTTAAATGACCTTCAGCCCTATCTTCCACTAATAAAGCACTTTTCATTGTCATCTACAACTAGTATGGCTCCCTCTGATCCTTGTGTTTTGATTTCCAGTCTTCTCCTCGAGGCTGTAAGCTTGCAGACTTGACCATCACAATTCCCTAGTGATCTGTAATTAAATGTTATACAGAGTTGTGTTTTTCTTAAAAATGCCAAGTGATACATTGGTTTGCTACTTAAATTGCTATCTATATCATACCGTACTTATACATCGCGTTCCTTATGCTTTCTGAAAATAAGACACACGAGCACATGACCTTCCTCCCCTACTTGCCTACTTGTCATCAAGAAAGGTTTCCTGTTTTTTGTATTACATAAAAAGAAAATACCATTTCCACTGGAACAAGTGACTTTTGATAGACCACTTTAAGCTCTTGTTACAACCTACTGCCTTACTCATGTCTTCATTTATATTACTTAGGTGTCAGTACCTGAAGTCTTACCAACACTATTTATCCAGTGTTTTCTCGGCTTCTGTTATCTCCAATGTTTCACTCGGAGAGGAAAAACATAGCTACAAACATTAAAGATTCCTCTGAACAAAAATATACACTTCCCTCATAAACAATTTTGAAACCAAACAAAGAACTCAGTGCTAAAATAAAAGACCAGAGGGTTATGTTACATTTCCGCTGCCAACAGAAATGTACTGTCAAATATATTTTCAAAAGGTTTAGTTTGCAGTTCTATTTCAAATGCATCTATTCTAGATTTACATCTTTGACAAACAATACAAATGTACAGTTCTATTGCTAAAGCATTTACATTAACCCTTTCAGTGAGAACACGTTCCACTGTACCTTCTTGACGTGCTGTCCCAGAAGTGCCAGGGATTTGGATTATTCCGTTAAAGTGATAACTATGATATAAGGGAATTGCTTTCCTTGTTTTGAAGGAAGTGAATAAATATATTCCATGTGAGTCCTTTGGTGTAAATCTGAAGGCGAAGATTCTTTCAAATTTCCCTTTTCATTACTTTCCAAATAAATGAATACTAGCTGAACAATTAATTTATTAATTTAATTTAATTTATTCTCAATCATATAATATCAAATAAAGTTCATAGTCTTGGTTCATAAAGTATAGGCTTTGAAAACACAGGGACAGCTGTTATGGTAGCCAGTCTTCAAGCCAACCTGTGATGGGGCTGTTAGAGAAAAGGGTCAATACCCAGGCTTTCCATTAGAGTGCATTCACATCTCGCCCAAATGAAAATTGCTGCCCCTTCCTGCTTATAGTTAAACTTTTTATGGAGTCTTAGGTAACCCTCTTGATTATACGTGAATAATAGAAAAGCACATCTATACTATAATTGCTTCCTAGAAACAAAAAAGAAAAGTGGGAACATACTACCCCAAAAGGTATTGGAGCATAACTAGTTACATTTTATGCTAATCCAAGTGGTCATATGAACACTGCGTATACAATATACAATGCAAAAATAAAAGGATTGAAAAAGACAGGTAGAAAACAGGTCAGAAATAAAGAATGAAACAGCTTGTGGGAATTTCCTAAAAGAATGAAATACTCTGTTGGAATTTACAAAAAGTCTGCATGTTAGCAGAAATCTGTTTTTTTCCCCTGCATGCTGGCCACAATAGATCAGCTGGCAGCATGCTGTCACTTTAACTTAATCATGTATTACATATGTATTTGACTGAGATGGCTAAGGGCCTATTAACCTTTTACTTATGTGTTATTATTATTTTTACAAAGAGCAATGTCTGAAAAATCTCTAGATGGCTCACGTTAGTCAGGTTCCACTACATGATATCATTTATAACTACAGAATTCTGCATTACCATAGATAATGATTCTTACTTAAGTTGACTTTTTTTTTTTTAAACCAGTGAAAATAATTTTGGAGGCTTAAATATGAGAGATAACCATTAATCTATATACCTATTAATGTATATTCTATATATTATACATATTTAAATACAACATTGCGCTGTTCTTTTTGTGTTTTTTTCCCCCATCATGGAATTCTTGACTTTTAAACTGAAACCTAACATTTTGCATTCTACTCACAGCTTGCAGCTGTTAGTGACTAATTTATTCCCATGGTAATGAACTAAACTAGCAATTTAAATGTCATTGGGGCATATTCATTAAAGTCCAATTTTGTCAATGTAAAATAAGAATGATATGAGAAAGAACCAAAGGACGGAGAATGATAGCCTGTGCAGGTGAGAATGAGAGATTAGTACCTTACATAGCTCAAAACATAGCCACGATATCTAAATACAGGCAAATATTATTGGATTATTTGGTGTAATGTGATATGGCTAGTATGCTCGCAGGTAAAATTTCAATCAAGCAGAAATTATCCTTAAAATGTCAGTGTTAAGTAAAATGTTAATCTCTACCCAAACTGATGCTGTTGGCACATGTTTTGAAGCTTACTTATGAACCTCGCTAAAACAAAATTAACATTTTTCTATGTCAAATCATTCTTTACTTTTCTCCTACGTCCGGCACCCCTAAATTAATGCACATTTAAATTAGAGTTATTAAAGGGACAGTTTAATGTTCCAGACAGCCTTGCCACAAACAAATGCATATTAAAATACTTTGTGAATACTCTTAATACTTTAAGTTTACTTAGGTTCATGAAAGTTTTACATTGTGGGTATACTTCTGTAATTTATGATTGACTAATTTTGCTTTTTCAGTTGTGTTTAAAGGCATTACATATAGGTGAAAATGTTACTGGTTTACCCAAAACAAACCACTGCTGTAATGCACATTTGGCCATTAATTAAATTTGGGATGTAAAAACAGGGTGCATCTTATACAGTGGTTGTACATTATTTTTTCCTGCTTACCTCTGTGTTGCTCAGCAGCGTCTCTTGTTCTGTCGAGGAGACACAGGAATCCGGTGGAGTCACGTGAATGTACATCACATCACATGACTCTGCTCCGTTCCTGCTCCCCTGGGCTGGACATGAGAAGTTCACTCAGAGTTCGAGCAACGCAGAGGGAAACAAAGTCTGCAAGTGGCACCAGAAGATCTGCAGTTCAGGTAAGGGTGGGGGAGGGTGTATGAGTCTGCATGAATGGGGGGAATTAATGAATATGTGTGTGTGATAGCATGGATGTGTAAGTAGAGGGGCAGGGCTAACAGCAATCACACTCCTATCATGCCCAGGCATACCCAGATTCCAGCACAGCTAACATCACACTCATCCTGGAACCTGGGCATGATAGAAGTGTAAATAAGGTGCATCTTATACATAGGAGCGTCGTATACACGGGGAAATAAGGTAATACAGATGCTCAGCGCTAACAACCAAAGAGTACTGAACACTGCAACAATTTATTGTTATAATCACATGAATCAAATGATAAAACATGTTGACTTTAACTTGCTAATGGATGCAATCTTTATGTCAGCACTGATTCTCACACAAAACAATACAAATTGGAAGAGAGGGAAACAAATCCTTGCAGCAGATTTATCCAAAGTGATCTTTTCCAATCTCTCATGACTCATGCTCTGTGACCTAAAATCTAGACCCCCTATGATTCTGTATCCCAATTAAATCCACTCAAGCAGCCCTATTAATGCTCTTGTGTTGTTAATCAAAATACCCAGAAATCTTGTTACGATACAACGAGGCAGCCCCTTCAATGCTGCTTGCTGGTCTGTTATAAGCCAACAAACCCTAACTGTGCCCTATGCTGTTTACTCTACTGTGTACGATACACTTTTATTGAAGTCTGACCTGTAAGCTAAACGTAATGCCTATTACACTGCAACTCACTACCTATATTCAATGACCGTTATATGCACCATCATCCAGCCCCTGCATCAATTTTTAATGCCACGGCTGTTCTTTTACTCTGGTCTGCACACAGTTAAAGTTAGTGCACTTGTATTTGTACAATAGTCTCGCCTGTATCCTATTGAACATGCATAAATGATAATGGCTTGTATATGTCTGATCCTCGCCCCGGAGAAAGAAAACATTAGCAATACCACCCTGTCATTAAAGGCAGGAAATATGATTTTTATGCTTATATTTCATAGCATGCTATGACTGTACAGTGTTTATAATCAATGCCTCAGTTTCCAGTCCACCAAGCCCAGCGGAGTTTTTAAATCCACCATCTGCAAAACAATGCTTGTCCCCAGGGAACTGAATGTATTAGATATTGGTTGTGAAATGACTGAATACAACACTGACCTATATTCTTAAGCAAGGTCATGCCCCTGGGCCATGTAAGTGATTATGTTATCCCTCTAGATGGTGATACCCATTAGTAACGTTGGAAGTACAGCAGGCCAATTTGTTTAAATGGTTGCCATCTAGGCAGGATATCAAAGAAACTTTTAGTGTATTAAAAGATTTAATACACTTCATATAACTATAGGTGAATGTGCAAGAGAACTTCGATTTCTTGAAATTATTCGACTCTTCCACCACTATGAAAGCTGTCATTGAAAAACTCATTTTAAATTATTACATAATTTTAAAATGATTGGCATAGTTGATAAGTGCAACCCAGGTAAACAAGTTTGGCAATTCTACTAGCTGGATGCACAGAATTTGTACTGCAACTCTTGCATGCTCAGCACGAATAGACAATTTGTCCAGGCATCCTGCCCCATTCAAAGCCTTTCTTCCAGGGATCCTCCTAAGCAAAAAATATTAATGGGAACAAAACATCCCGAGATAATTTATAAATTACCACATCCTCCACTTCTAAAGAAGCCTGTCAGCAACACGCGTCAGGTGGTTTGGATGCAAAACGAGCACTTTTTATTTCCTTATTTCCTGTATTTCTAATGGATATCAATACTTTAGTATATTTATTGTTTTACTTAGATATTATATTAAAACTGAATTTTATATCCATTTAATTCCAGTCTCTTAGCCCACTACTATCACCAGTTTGTCTCTTTCTTACCGAACATAATAACCCATCTATGTGGTTATTTTAGATGCTGAGGGTTTTTTCTGAGTAAAAACACAAATCAATACCTCTCAGCAGTATGGTTTTTGTAGGTCCCTCCTGATTTACGGACACTTTCCTGGGTAGCTGCCCCACTGCCCTGTTTTTGGAGACCGTGGGGAGCATGGACTGATTGGGGAGATCATCTGATGTAGGGAGGTGCAAAAGCAATGCAAGCTGCCACTTTGCCTACCCACAACGTTAGTGTTGCCACATAGCTATTCAAGTAAGCAAGGCCATGTCTCGCACCCTAACCATTTCTGGGACTGGCCACCCATTTCCAAACACATGTTCTCTGAAAATGTTGGGTATTTAAGAAAATTATTTTAATTATTTTTTATAATTATCATATAATTTATAATAAATTCAAGTAACAGGAACATAGTGGTGTTTTATACTAGTCATCTGATCAGAATGTAAAAATATAGGGCATAATTTTGTGTTATGCTCTTTCCATGATGAATTTATAAAGTGAGTTACAATAATCATATGAACGCTGGCAAATTTAGGATGCAGGATTCATTCACCTGTAATAAAATATGTACATGAACAATTAGAAATACAATCACTGCATTGCTGGTTAGGTTATGCATTAAAAGTCATGAAGTATCAAATCCTTCCTGTCTGAAGGATTCTGAATGAATACATACATATATATATATATATATATATATATATATATATTTTTTTTTTTTTCTTTTTTTTTTTACACCGATGAGCCATAACATTATGACCACCTGCCTAATATTGTGTAGGTCCCCCTTTTACTACCAAAACAGCCCTGACCTAATCCACTAGACCTCTGAAAGTTGTGCTGTGGTATCTGGCACCTGAATGTTAGCAGCAGATCCTTTCCTTCAAGTCCTGAAAGTTGCGGGGCGCGGCCTCCGTGGATGCATTCTGGTGCCATGTGTTCTCCAGGTATCCACGTGATGTAAAGATAAACATGATTTATCAGATCAGACCACCTTCTTCCGTTGCTCAATGGTCCAGTTTGTTTGCTCACATGCCATTGTAGGTACTTTCGGCAGTGGCCAGGGGTCAACATGGGCACCCTGAGTGGTCTGCGGCTACACAGTCCCATACTCAACAATCTCCAATGCACTGTGTATTCTGATAACTTTATTTCAGAACCAGCATTACTTTTTCAGCAATGTGAGCTACAGTAGCTCATCTGTTGGATTTTAACACCCCCCACACACATGCATCAATGAGCCTTGGCCACCCATGACCCTGTCGCCGGTTCACCGCTTTCGCTTCCTTGGACCACTTTCTATAGGTATTGACCAATGAAGACTGGGAACATGAGCTGCAGTTTTGGAGATCCTCTAACCTCGTTGTTACAATTTGGCCCTTGTCAAAGTCTCTCAGATCCTTATGCTTGCCCATTTTTCCTGCTTCTAACACATCTATCACTTCTAAGATGTTTTAACGGCAGGAAGAATGGCGCATTGGCCCCTCAGGCTCTCCAATTGGTCTACCTCAGGACACATATATTTATATTGACCACCTACCTGAATCGCCAGCCGCCGGTACGGAGGGAGACCCCCCTCCATAAACCAGCAGCCTCAGCTGCCGGTATGAAGGAGAGAGAGACCCCGGAGGAGAGGGAGACCCCCCTCCATCAACCAACAGCCGCGGCCAAGGAGGAGAGGGAGACACCCCTCCGTCAGCCAGCAGCCGTCGCCACAGAGGAGAGGGAGAACCCCTCTATTAGCCAACAGCCACAGCAGCTATTACAGAGGAGAGGGAGAACCCCCTCTGTCAGCCAACAGCCGCAGCAGCTGTTAATGTTGGTAAGATCAAGAACTGCAGACACCTATACTTATAGATTACGGTCTTGCCACACTCAAGATGGCCGCCGGAATCCACCAAATGGGAAGTGACATCAGACTTTTCATATTTTGGCGCCAATACCTCTAATTGGTGCGTAGTCACTTCCCATCCTTTAAAAACCCTTAGTGGTCATCAAGACTTTGCCCTCTGATGGTTTTATAGTGCTACTCCTAAGTGCGCGTTCTAGTTTTGTCTTCAGTGTTTGACCTTGGCTTGTTTCTGTTTACTCTGACCTCCGGATTCCTGACCTTGGCTCGTTTTATAGTATTTCCTGACCTCTGGCACCCTGACCTCAGCTTGACTTTGATCTTGCACCCGTCTGCTCCTTGTGTCCTACCTGGAACAGTGTCTCTAACCTTGCTGTGCGTGACATATAAATATGTTAAAGTAAGCATGAAATCTAAAAATGAGAAGTATATTGCTCTAAAGTTTACTGATAACTTTTGTTATGTTACTTCCAAAACAATATATTTGCTTGGGTTTCCTTATTATAAGTAAACTGCTTTTTTTTTTCAAATCAAATTTGAAATCTGACCTTGTAAATTACACTTCTCTGACTGTGACAAGAACAGAAAACAAGAAAAATATGTCAGTCAGGCAGAACTGTGTTTATGAATCGATTCCTCAAACGCAGAACACATTCAGCCCATGGCTCTAAATTTTCTGCATGTGGATAACGCAGGGTCTTTTTCTTCATAATATAATTTTTTATGTAAAAACAAATAGACTCATTTTTTTTATTAAAAAATAAATATTAACACTTACCCCAGGGGATTACTCATTTTTTTTTTTTTTTTTTTTATTTTTTAATAAATAATGCAGTTTGAAAACCTTTTTCCTGAAACCTCTCAGCCAAATTGTGCCTCATTTTTAACCTTTTCTTTTTAAAATGGAACCTAACTGCAAAGGTGTCTCAAGGGTGATCGTGTTATAAATCTATGGAAATTGTAATTCAGAGGGCAATGGGAAAATACGTTTTGATGCCCACAAGGTCTAAAGCTGAAATCCCTTTTTTACTATAAAATTCTAGTTTTACATTCACTTGTACATTATGAGAAATATTGATCATGCTTGGAAGTAACATTACTTCAAACAAAAGCTGTAGGGTGTGTGTTTCATCTCAGTGGGGAATATAACTTCTTTTTATATGTAATTAGCTGCTAGAATATGTCATTCCAAACCGACTTTGCAAAGATAAGACACATTAATCAAATGTTTTGTTAAACTATAAACTTTCTTGATGAATTAGTGAGAAGCAAAATGGTGACATGTCTATCTATAAATAGCAGCTTCTATTTTTTTTATTGGATTATGCTAGTTTTAAAAATGAGCAATCATTAATATAAATGCCTTGGAGGTGAGAGAGGAGGATATTATAGAAACTTTCAGTGTATTACAAGATTTAATAAACTTCATGGGGGAACAAAGTCATTCTTCATATAACTATGACATGCTTGTTTATTTTTACGATATGAAAAAAGACATCATGGAAAAGTTGAGTGGTATTGGTTAATACAGTTAAAGAGAATACCATTAAAATGTGAAGAGTTTAATATTTGCTTATTTGGTTTCATAATGAGTAATTAGGTTTGAAGTATTCACTGCCCCCCCCAACAATATGACTTATTTCTCAATTTGTGCCTGGGGGTAGCTGAGTAATGAAGCATAATATGGCATTTTTTTTAGACGTATGTGACTCATGGAACTGTTTATTAGGGATGGATGTTGCTAGAAGTATATTAAACGAAAGTAACTCACAAATAACATATGTTATGTGTTGACCTTACTCCTTCCTTAAACTTAAGGATATCTTATGTTATCACACAGAACTTAAGCTTTGTCCAGTGAACCAGAGACTGTAAACTGAGACCAGCTATAAGGATTTTGGGGGGAAAAGTGTATATATTTCTTTTTATGTTTTTTTTTTTCTTGCACCAATAGGCGCATCCCCCATCAAACTTCAGGTGTCCAATCTGGACCACCTTTGCTTAAGGACAGGCTAGAGGAAAGTGAGTGGGATAAGTTTATCCCTTATGAGGTAGTTAACCCAAATGCCAGGATATGGCATCATATTCTGGAGAGGAAAGGAGTTAACGTATCAGTTGGCATCCCTAAAGAACTGTCTTTATGGATTTTTTTGAAGGACTGAAGGCAGGCTGAAATTTGGATAAATTAGTGGAGAGATGAGTAAAAAAAATTAGTCTGGCAGCCCTTTAACAAATTTACAGGTTTAATCTATTATGTTGTAAATGTGTGTTCACAAGTCCCTACAGTCAGATTAAAATATATTTGAAAATTAAGTCTTAAAATGCTCTTGCATCCTTTGCTTCTTTCTCTGTTATAAATGAACTGATAACACCCCCAATAGTTTAGGTGCCCAAATAAGGAGCTGGGGGTGTGGTTAGAGGCAGGGAGGGACAGGACTAAAGGCTGGGATGGTAATTCACCCACCTTATCTGAGAAGCCTCCTCGTGCCACTCAGTTGAGTGACAACATGGAAGCTCCTAGGGTCGGTCAGAGGAGATTAGAGTATATGCCAACTTTTTTCTTAAGTGATATAAATATTTTGTCCCTTAATATTGTCTGTAACAGAATAACCTTCCATACAGGGCCATCCAGATGGCTCCAGCCTGGCTGTCAAAAAAAGATAGCACAGGTAGGAACTCCATTGATTAACTAATCCCATCGATAGGATTGCTGCCAGGAGAATTAAAGGTTGGTTTGTATACATGTATCTGTTTATCTATGTTAATGGAGTCCTGTGGATATATGAGGCTATGTTTTACAACAATAAAATGTGCATTCCTGCTGTACTCAATTGAAGGTAGTTGTGTCTACTTACTGGGTACACATAGCAGGGTTCCAAGGTGCGCATGCTGACTGGTGCTGGAAGTGATTTTGGGGACAACAGGAGGATGCATCTGGGTGATCTCTGGGAGTTACCACAGCTCTCTTGGTGAACCTGTTACATTGTCTATGAAGATATTCAAGACTGTCTAATGCAATATATAAATATTGTGCAGCACTATGATCTAAACAGCATGTCGAGGCTATAACAAATAATTCATTGAAAGCACAATAACCCTTATTTTTCTCCAAATATGCTCTCTGTTTACAGCAAGATAATTTTTTTTAAAAAATACAGTTACAATACCCTTAATCATTTATCTTCTTACTGAGCCTTTGGGAACAGATTGCAGTGTTTCCATGGTACATAATAGTTTCATTGCTTAAATATAAAATACTGAGTATGCTTTTAACAAAATATATTTATTTGTTGTATCAGTGGGGTGTACTGCAGTAGGTTAAACAAAATGTGAAAATGTTTATTTGTCTGTTTACCATCACATAACATGTTGATGGCCTATATCTCGGTAGGGTAACAGATGTTCTAGCATCCCATAATCATGACTCAGGAGGCATCAGTGCCTTTTATTGTCAATGACAAGAAAAAAATATAAGTCATATGTAGAGTTTATATTCCAGGATTCAATAACATAGACTATCTCACACCTGTGTTTGTATAGTATGTTTTTACTAAGCTGACTCTGGTTCAACAGATACATAAATATGTATAAATAAGTATTTTTGCATTTACAATGATTTAAGTAAAATATCTCTCTCTCTCTCTCTCTCTCTCTCTCTCCTCTGCTATCTCTCCCCCTCTCTCCTCTTTGCTTAGATTGGAGATTTTAGGTATCTCCAGTTTATGCAATTTAATAGTTGAAGGTTTGCAATGTCAAATCAACAAGCTTATAATGTAGAAGTAGGAGCTGTCATGTAGCACTGCCAGATTAGTCCACTTACATGCATTTCTAGCATTTTCTCCCATAGTGGCAGGATTCAGTTCTGAAACCTAACAAACAAGAGGAGGTTGTTACACGAATGTTTTATGTTACTGTACTTAACATACTTTGCCCATTTAATGCAATATTAAGGAAAAACCAAGATAAAGTATGGAGTGGCATACTCAGAAAGGCAAGATCTTAATGTAAATTTATTTAAGCAAATGAAACTGAAGGTATAGGAAATAGAAACAAAAGCATGGATAAATAGTATGTACTGTTTGCCATATAAAGCAAGGATAGATTCAGTTTTGAAAATGAAATAGGTCTTTGTGAATTTGTAATCCTTACAGTGAAAAGGTAATGTTTTTGGAAAGTTATTATTAGCTGTTGATTACAAACTCTTATAACATCTGAAAATCAGTGTCCAAAGATTTATATGTATTCTATTTATTTACTATTTAAAATTTTTGGAAGACTGGTGAACCCTCTGGGAGTGTTGACAACTCCAATGAGGAAGAGACTGTGCAAACAAAAAAAGTCATCCACGGGAGAGTTGCAAGGCGAAAACCACTGTTGACCAAGAAGAACACAAAGGCTGGTCTCACAAAAACATCTTGATCTTCTCTAGACTTTCAGAAAATCATTTTGTGTAGAAGAGCCTCATTACATCGTACCACCAAACACTGCGATAGTCTGTGGCCGCTTTGCTGCTTCAGGACCTGGGGACGGCTTGCCATAATTTTGGTCTCTACCAGAGATTCCTGAAGGAGAATGGCCGGCCATCAATTTGTGTCCTAAAGCTCAAGTGCTGTTGGGTTATGCAGGAAATGATCTGAAACACACAAGCATGTCCACCTGAATGGCTATAAAGAAAGAAAATGAAGGTTTTGGAGTGGCCTAGTCAAAGTCCTAATTTGAATCCCTCTGAGATGATATGGCATGACCTCTGTACTTTCAATAAATGAAATAATAATTTAAAAGTTGCATTTTTTGTTTACTTGCATTGTCTTTGTCTTATAATACAATTAGTTGGATGATCTGAAACATTGAAATGTGACAAATAAGCAATAATAGAAGATATCGGGAAGCAGCAAAATACGTTTTTGCAGCATTGTATATATAATGTTATGTAGACACTACAGTTGACATGATGCATCCTAACCAACTGTGTATTGCTGATCACAGTGACAGAGAAAGTGATTGTTTCCAAGATTTTCCTCTAGAATGATGAAGCAATTTTTCACATATCCCAGCATTTATCACCTATCGGTTCTGTATTCAAATTGAATTTACTGCTTGTCAGTCACTTTAGCATGATAAATTATTTTCTACCCACAACACTATAACTTTTCAATATAAACCTGCACATAAATCCAAAATAAAATTTCTGCTTGAAGAAAATGTCTTAGATATATTCTAGTATTTTAAATGCTGTATATATTTGCAAATGTAGTTGGGAAGTGAACAGGTGATCAATATTTTATTTTATTAGTTTTATTAGCGTACTATTGTATATTGTATCTTATTGTATTTTAAGATTAAATGGATATTGTGTCTAACAAAAGGATACCTGCCATTATATACTGTAACAGTCTTTCCTGCCTTCAGTATTGTTGATCTAAAAGACCTTATGACGCCTCAACATGGTTATAAAGATAAAAGCTAGTGGGAATTTAAAGTTGTTTTAGTGACAATATAATTTATAAAGTGACAGAAGGACATTATTGGTATTAACATTAAACGATACTTTGTGATTTAGACTTTGTGCCATAAAATTCTTGTTTTTCAAAAAAGTGTTCATAACATTCCTTGTATACCATGCCCATACATTATTTCTGCTATAAAATATTTACCAATCCTTGATGGTATTACATTAAGGTTAACCCTGTGCCTATCACATGCATGACAACTGTATCTCGTTTCCTTCACCCTGTTTGATGTGGGTTGCAGGGAGGTAATGAGATAAATCCCTGTATTTAAAACCTACATATAAAACTTACCATCCATGCTTGATGGTATGGGGGGATTAAAAAATTATCAATAACCTTATAAGAGGCATGAAGCACAGAGGTACTTCAGATGCTACCTCATACCTGAAAAACATGAAGAGTAAACTTGCAGGTGGTAAATGAGTAAATCTATCTGTACCATTGATAGAGTTAGCATTTAGCCAAACCAACATGTTCCATCTTGTTTACAATATCTATTTCAATAAGAAACCACTCGGATAGTTATCTATTAAATGTTTCAAGTGCAATGGACAAAATCAATGCATTGCTCACATATTTAAAGGTATCTCTCTCTCTTTTGCAGCTTCATTCAGACTTGGATAAGGGTATTGGGTCTGTAAAGTATACCCTTCTTGGCGATGGAGCAGGAACAATTTTTACAATTGATGACACAACGGGTGACATCCATGCAATTAAAAGTCTGGACAGAGAAGAAAAGCCTTTCTATACGCTACGTGCACAAGCAGTGGATATAGTTACAGGAAAACCAGTGGAGCCGGAGTCAGAATTCATTATCAAAGTGCAGGACATTAATGATAATGAGCCAAAGTTTTTGGATGGTCCTTATGTTGCCAGTGTTCCAGAAATGTCTCCAGTTGGTAAGTTGGGCATTTAACTTTTATTATTTTGTCAGTATTAAGATCTTGACATATATTTAATTAACAAATAAATGGAACCAGAAGACTGAGGCATGAAACAATCCACACAACGTCCTGTAGTAGAAAAATGAGCAAGATGCTAAAATGTTATCTCTGTAAGAAGGTTCATTTTTAAAAGCCCATAGTAAAATATTAACACGACTTTCAACTTAATATTTTCTGATTAGAAAAAAGATAATGTTGTTACATTTATGTACAGTAGCATGGAATCTTGCTACACCCTTCTCAAAACATAGGGGACTATTGTGTAATGATATTTTGGTATATTGGCAACTTTTGGTATTAAATACATTGCTTTACATCAACATATGTAATGAGATGTTCATAAGAATATATAGCCTGTGCTTGTCAGTCTTGTTGTCAACCATATCATAGGAAATATAACTACAAGATGGTAGAGCTATACTTATCCTAGGGTGACCACATTGACCATGTTTGGGACCCATACATTTTATTATTTTCATTAGTAATATTACAGAAGGTCTTACAAATATGGTACAGTATGTCCTTTTTGCAGATGATACAAAGGTCTGCAACAGTGTAGATTTATTTAAGTAAATTAGAAGAATGGTGAGAAAGTGAGGGTGGCTGAAGTTTAATGTTGATAAATGTAAAGCATGCACTTGGGACATAAAAATCCCAAACCAGAATAAAGCATTGGGGCAACTGTTCTGTCAATGACAACAGAAGAGAAGGATTTAGGATTAAGTATTTCTGATATTAACAGGATCCTGCCATCTTTAGCTTGAGGGGGGATGCAATAGAAACACTTACAAAAGGATTAACAAAGTACAGGAGGCAAGCTTATTTGAAAGGAGGATCAATGTTAGAACAAGGGGTCATGGTCTAAAACTAAAGGGTCAGGGGCTTAGATGTAAAGTAAGGAAGTCCCTCAGCAGAAGTGGTGGAGACTAATCAGAGGCGTATCTAGGGTTTGGCAGCTATGGCTCGTGCCATAGGCGCCATTTGAAAGGGGGCGCCAGTGAGCGGCTTTTAAACGCCGTCTTTTTTTTTTTGATGCGGAGGAGAGAGAGGGGTGCCTAGCAACGGCTCGGCGCCCCTCATTCTCCTCCACGAGCCCTCTACCTCCGTCCCGGTGCCGGCATTTGATGCTGAGCACCGTAATATGACGTTATATTTCGGCGCTCAACAGTGAAGCAGCGGGCACCAGCGAGCGGCTTTTTTGATGCAGAGGAGAGAGAGGGACGCCTAGCAACGGCTCGGCGCCCCTTGTTCTCCCCCGCATCAAAAAAAAAAAGACAGTGCTCGCTGGTGCCTGCTGCGTCACTGCTGAGTGCCGAAATATGACGTCATATTACGGCGCTCAGCAGTGAAGCAGCGGGCACCGCAGCAGTGCAGGAAGACAGAAGACTCCCGTCGATGGACCTCAAGGTGAGAGAACTACAAAGGGGGAGAGGAAGAGGGTAGTAGGGAAAGGGGTTAGAAAGTGACAAGGGAGGGAGAGGGGGTAGTAAAGAGTGTGAATTAATGTGTCAAAGTTTGGACAGGGGCGCAATTTCAGTGCTTGCCATAGGCACTATTTTCACTAGATACGCCTCTGAGACTAATACAGTGAGGGAATTGAAACAGGCATGGGTTAGACATAAAGCCATTTTCACTATAGGGCCTGTCCATACACCGACAGGGGTTTAAACCCCATACATCAGGAAAAATGGGCAGACTAGATTCTAAATTCTATGTTTTGAGGGCACCTAATTTTCACACATTGCTGACCAGCACATGTAAAGTGCTGTCCCCTGCGATATGTAGAATGTAAAAACTCATAGAAGGAAACCAGTTTCTCAGCTATACATCTTAGACACTGGAAGACAGCCCAGTGTGGGGGTTAGCAATATATAAAATGATGTGTCCTCAAATGTTTGGACAATTTGGCCACCATAATTTGCCTGCTTTTACAGTCAAACATTCTCCTGTGGTCACAGCAATGAGCTGTGCAAGGCAGTGATGAATCCTGGCCTCCATAGACTTTATTAAAAGGGGCTGAGCGCCCCTAAGACACAGCGCAGATATGGCATCATATCACTTCTTATTGTAACTTGGAGACTGGACATGGAGAAAAAGTGCACTGGGACACTACGCTGGGTCAGGCCTAGGGCAGCCCCAAAGGTAAATGCATTACTGGTGCAAGGAGTTTCTGGATTTGAATATAATAGTTACACAAGTTTTGTTTTTAACCTGGATATTGGATGAATCCATTTACTAGGTAGCCATTGGCTCATTGCATTACTAACATAGGTAAAACTTACTAAGCATATATATATAAGGCTATATGTTTTTGATTACGAAAAAAAACAGTATTTTGTTTATATGTGTCATAAAATGCCGTATGCTGTACTGAACTAAGTACTGAACCAAATATTGGCAACATTTTGTTAAGTGTCATCAGAGAGGAAGGGTGGAACCAAAGCCTGACCTTAGGAGGGGCACTCACACTAACACACACCCAGACACTCTCACTAACGCACACATCCATACACTCATACCAACACAACTAAACACACACATTTAGAAACTCAGAGCAGAGAGACAGAGGCCTCGCGCTCCCACTGCAGGACTTCTGTAAGATTCTGAGAAGAGGGAAGAGGGGGTAGATAGTGAGAAGGGGGAAGAGGGGGTAGATAGCGAGAAAAGAGGTAGTAAGAATATTGAAATAAAGAGTGAGAATGAGTGAGAATGAAAGAATGAATGTGTGGATGAATTTTATGAATAAGTGAAAGAATGAATGTGTGGATAAATTGTGTGAATGGGTGAAAGAATGAAAGAATGTGGATGAATTTTGTGAATGAGTGAGAGTATGAATTAATGTGTGGATGAATTGTGTGAATGAGTGAGAGTATGAATTAATTAATTTGTGAGAATGCATTACTGAATATGTGTAAATGATTTGTGTAAATGAGTGAGAAATGTGAATGAAAGTGTGAATTAATGAGTGACTGTTGGTTATATGGAATGGTTATATGGCCATTTCCAAACCATGTTAACTCCATCACTCTACAGTGAGAGATTATTCAAAAGTGGAAAACATCCAAGACACATCCCAGCAAATTCACCCCAAGGTCAGACCGTGCAAAAGAAGTTGTAAAAAAACCAAAAGTTATACCTCAGACTCTACAGGCCTCTGTTAAATGTTAGTATATGACAGTACAAAAAAAAAAACTAAACAAGTATGGTTTGTTTGGAAGGATTACTAGTAGGTTTGCAAAGTTGGATCTGAACAAACCACAAGACTTCTGGAACAATGTCCTTTGGACAGATGGAGATGTTTGGCCATAATGCACAGCGTCATGTTTAGTGAAAACCAAACACAACATATCAGCACAAACACCTCATCCCAACTCTCAAGCACAGTGATTGAGGCATGCTGATTTGGGCTTATTTTGCAGCCACAGGACCTGCGAAGCTTGCAGTTATTGAGCCGACCATGAACTCCTTTTTATACCAAAGTTTTCCGGAGTTAAATGTGAGGCCACCTGTCTGACAGCTGAAGCTTGGCCAAAATTGGGTCATGCCACAGGACAATGATCCAAAGCACACCAGCAAATCTACAACAGAATGGCTGAAAAAGAAAAGAATCAATTTGTTGCAATGACCCAGTCAAAGTCCAGACCTCAAGCCAATTAAGATGTTGTGAATTTAACTTTGTAAGAGAGCTGTAGATAAGCAAATTGCCGCAAACCTCAATGAACTAAAGCAACGTTGTGAAGAAGAGTGGGACAAAATTCCTCCACAACGATGTGAGAGATTGATTACTTAAACTTATTGCTGCTAAAGGTGGTTCTACCAGCTATTGAATCATATTGTGTACTTAGTTTTTCACATATGGCTTCTCCATTTTGGCTTTATTTTTGGTGAATAAATCATGACACAGCGTAATTGTTATATGTAAAACCATAGAATCCCTGATGGTACTTCCAAGAGGCAGTGGGGGTTGTCTACACGCATCGCGCAGACCTTCCCCGACTGCCAGAGAGGAGAATTCCCTGCAGCGCTGCAAGGAATTCTCCTCTGGCAGCCAGGGAGGGTAGACAACCTCCGCTGCTACCGGCACTTCTGTCGGCACTCGGGTATAGACGCCGGTGGAATTGCTGGCAGCAGCGGAGGTTACCAGACAGGAGGATCCAGGTCCCCTGCAGCGCAGCGGGGGATCTAGATCTTAGTCTCATAGACAGACCTCTTTGAGGTCTGATTATAAGACGACCTCGATTATATGACAAGGGGTATTTTTTTAGAGCATTTGGTCTAAAAAAAACTCATCTTATAATCGAGCAAATACAGTAAGTAAGCATTTGTTCTCATTTTGACTTAATTAAAATGTTTTTTTTATAGATAAAAACAAATTAGCGTGTGAACAATTAAGCACACTACATCAGAAAAAAAACCTATAAAAATATCCTGAATGAAAAGGTGCTTTTCTAAGCAAAGATTTGTTCATAATGTGTAATTTTAGAATTCATTTTTCTTGATTAATATGTTCCTATAACGTTCTTAACATTTTTACCTCTTCCCAATAATATTTCTTTATTACACACACAAAGTATTTTGATTGCAAAAGTTCACAAAGTCATTGCATGGTTGAAGTGATTTGTTTGTCTTGTGATCACCACTATGAACTTTTTTTTTGGATATGACCATACTACTGGATGATGGAATGATTACCCATTTATCACAGGAAAGCTGCTTCAGCTCTGATGAGTTTACTGAGGGTCATCGATATATGTCAATCTTGAAGTTTATCCATAAATTTTGTATGTGAGTCAAGTCTTGGCTGATAGGGTTACTCAGCATTATCCATTATCTTCTTATTCAATCATTGCAATGTGGATGAGGTATTTCTTCTTCAAGAATTTAACTTTGGTTACCCCCTCCATCCCCGATCATCAGGATATTTGGATGAGTATCATATGGCAATGGACCACTTTATTCATGTAATTTAGTAACCTGCTTATTAGAGTCCATTTCTATTGGAGTAAATGGGAGCAGAAGCAGCCAGTCTCATGTATGCTAGCTGAACGGTGGCATGGTACTTATTGTAGACATATAGATTGCTTATCTTAATATACTTAGTTCACTGGCCTGTAGCAGTAAAATGTAGCAAAGAGTATATGAATACGTGTATTATTAAATATTGTATGTATTAAGAGTTTGATTCACAATGAGATGGATTATTATATGATTCCAATTGTATTGAACACTAACCTTTGATATATGATATGGACATTTTAAAGAACTTTATTTATCCCTTTTATACCGCACATGGGAAATATCCATTTATTAATTACATATTTTCATTGTAGGCTGTCTATGAATATTACAAATCTTTTCAGATGATATGATGAACTGAAAAGTTCACAAACTATTCTACGTGAAACTTCCAGGCTAATTATCTTTTTTGTAATGTGAAGGCTTTATTTAGACAGGACCGCAATTAACAGATTACTGTAAATTGTAGAATTCTTACTGAAAAACTTTTAGCTTAGTTATGTCGACCTACAATTCTACTAGGACCTCATTAACAACTTTTTTCCTTATTTCATAGGGGATGTTTTATGAGTCATGTTTACGCTTGTAATTTGTAATTAAATCAAATTTAATTTCATTTGACATCCTAAGGGTCACTATGTTTTAGTCAACTTTGTCAGTCTCCAGTTTCAGCGTTTTGTTCTGCCCTGGCTAAGAACTATGCTGAATCAGAATGTTACTCAGATGAAGCATCTCGGGGAATGCATTGTATTCTGGAATAGACCATAATCCTGACAAGTTCAAGAAGATTTATAGAAATGTTTAGATTTTCAGTTGAACTTCTTAAGTTCCTTCCTTCCCACATTGCTGGCCAAAAACAAACAAACAAACAAACATACAATACAACCCCTGTACATACTGCCTTGCCATTTTGCAGAGTGCTTTGTGAAGGCTGGCTCAATCCATAAAGAGGCAACAGCCTGTGAGCTATTTTTGGCTGTCTGCCATAAAAACATACCTTTTTTAAATTAAAGTTTAATTTATTTATTAATTTATAGCGCCAACAGATTCCATAGCACTGTTACAAAAAGAGGTAGTGAAAAAAATGACAGTTTAAAATGACATAACACACATTAACACATACTGAGCCTTGCTCGCCTAAGCTTATATTAAGAAACGCCAGATTGTTCAGCTCGTATAAAACTCCATCTACATTATAGTGGCCAACCAACATTGTATCTTGTTGTCACATTAATCTGCAGATTACAATACCATAATTTACTGTTATTTACTATTTGTTTTAAGTTGTTAATAAACGGAATCATTCAGTTAATGATGTGGCATTTATCTGCAATAACTATAATACAAAGGTAAATGACATTATGCAATAGATGGATGAATAGATAGAAAGTCAGTTTTTTTTTAATATTCTGTATATAGATACTGACAGTTCTGGATAAAATTCAATAGAATGACAGATATTAAATTACCAGGCGCTACATTTGAAAACATTGCTCAATCTCGGGTAGCGATTGAAACCTATGAAATGTCAATCTTGATAGCCTGCAGCGCTTTTTGTATATTACTGAAATTATTTTGAGCACAATGTTGTAAGGTACTGTATGTGCCTAGTGCGTGGAAGTAGATAAGGATGCCCAGTCCTGCCTGTAATCCAGTCATTAGTCAATAAAAGACACAAATGTATTCATATTAATTTGAAAAAAAACACAAAGGCAACATAAAGGCACCATACCAAACAGATTATGAGTTAAACTTCAATATAAACTGAATTATATTGGTATTCAATGTGCATTGCCCAAAAGGCAGAATGAATACCAAAACTGGAAGTGTGATCTCATACAATTCCCATGAATAAGTCAGAGCAGTTGCTGGATCTATAAAAAAACTCCTGGACCTCAGAAGTTGATTAATGGACAGCAATACTGTCATCGATTCAGCTTGTTCTGTAGTTTGGATGCTTCTCAGCAGTGTTGGCCACCGTTATTGGGTATAATGCTAAACTGGTGTCATAATTTATTACGACCTTGACATGTGACCATCAAATAAGATCTTTTTTGACAACATCTTTTGAGTGCCAGGTGTCAGAACCCATTTTTTTATAAGCCAATTTCTCCAGTTTAGCTATAGGGGGATTTAGCTAAGGAAATAAATGTATTTTTTTTTCAGGATATGTTAAGCTATTCATAGACACTTCCATCACATCATATAATGGTAAACATACATGCATTATTCTCCCTTTATAAAGCAATGGAAACGGTAAAAGTAACTAACTGGTGGTGCCAGCTCACCCCTTGTTGCTGGAAAAAACTTGCTAGTGTTGGCGCTTCATAAGGAACAGGGATGCCCCTGGCCGAGGGTCAGCTTGTGCATAAGGAAGAGGCAACACTAAAGGTAGACATGAGTAAGGAGTGGATAACCATGGTACTGTTAGGGCAATATGCAAACAGCCAAGAGTTAAATAAGTAATATAAATACATGTGTACAGGGGACCTGGAATCCCTAGATATATCAGAGCTGCTCATCTGTTTAGCTGGATACTTGACTGAAGTAGTGCTTACCCGTTAATAAATGGGTATTTAGAATCTGTTGTTGTCCTGCTCTGTTATGAAAGACTAGAGAATCAGAAGAATATAAAGGTACTAGATATATAATTGTTGGGATCTAAATCAAAAATGTAAAAAACAGTACTGCTAGGATCAGTCTAATACATAATTTATTGCTATCATACTGAAATCCATACCTCTCACAAGAACAAAAAGCACAATCAAACAAACTACATTTTGTTTTCTAAATAAATCTCAAGATCTTCAGTACATATGTTTACCAAAAGTATAATAGGCTACTGAGTTACTCTGGTATTACAGACTACATGCTTTCAATTTCATGCATTTTTGGCCCCTATTTTAAACAAAAAATATTGGAGGTGCAGACTAAGACGTCTGTTCTGTGTGCATAATAATATCAAAATAAAATATGGAGCTGTTATTCAATTCTTTTCAGGGCTGGTTTTTATTCCAAGTAGAGTAAAATGCACCAAAAGTCTTAGCGTAGCCCAGGACAGCTGTTGCCTCTTCTGCCCTCCCTATGACAGTCCTTCCTTAACCCCCCATATGGTTGTACATAGTTGTGGCTTGCACCCACAACATATGTCAGGGGTTAAACGCCATAAGTATAGGGTAAAACCCTACAAATATAATACTCTTTTTGCACCTCTAGTACACCTGTTTTTGAGGGCTACAACATCATAAGGGTCTTTCTTGGTGACTGTATCAAAGCTGTAGCCCACAAAAGCTCCTAAGCCAATTTTTACTTAAATTTACTTAAAAGTAAAACAATTAAAAATAATGAAAACATTTGTGTGCCTGTTTTTATTTTATTTATTTATTTATTTGTAATGAACAAGGCATCCATTTTATTGCAATTACTGATTTGTAGAGTTTAGCAGCATCAGATATTTTTCCTGGATTCTGGCAAACTAATCCCACAATAGATTACCAACCACTTAAAAGACTACATTTGCCGCACCTGATCCTTGCGCTCCTGATGTGTCGTGAATCATACAATCTCAAAATGTTTAATACTGTTACAATATTTTAGAATTATGAATGGCACAATGATTTAATAAATGCATATCAAATACGTTATCTGTTGGCCCACAACGGACTGATTATAATGATCCTAAATTAGCCAAAATATTTCTTTTGGCTAGCTCTAAAATGAAAATCTTTCAAGTTGAAATTGCAGTTTGATATTACGTTCAATTATGCTTCAGGGTTCATAATTTTGAATTATATTACGAAGTAAAGTAAGGTAAACTTTGAGGCAGATATTTCTAAGCAATTAAAGAATTAGTGACAAACAAAAGAAAGCTTCTGTAAGGGACAAACAAAATACATATTTTACATTGTTACAGTAATATTTTTAAAATATCCCTTAATTGACTAGAATACGTGCTTCTTGGGTGCATTACTGTAATGAGGGGTGAGACCTGGTCTATGATAAGAAGCACTGCACGTAGTAGTAAAAAGAATTTAATAAGACCTAAGTTTGGCTTTGTCTAACTTAAATAGCCCCTATTATCTTTTAAATAACGCCGCAAATTTTATAACCCAAAGGTTACTTCATTACATTAGCCGGTTAGAAAAAAATACATTTAACACATTAGGCATTACATCTGCTGTATTGGCTTGGACAAACAGTGTAGGCTAATAGACTTGCTACTGTTGCATCCCCACAAATCCAGGACATGTGTGAACATTCTTTCCAGAAAACAGTGCAAAATAGGTCAAATATAATTTTAATTCAAGGGAATTCAATGAGCAAACTGTAGTTTGAACTTCAAAAATGTTTTATTAAGAAATACGTGGCTTGATTCAATAACCTTTCTAAACTGTGATGGTAACATTAATCCCGAGTCAGTGCTTGCGGACAATAATCTGTAAGAAAAAAAAACATACAGGATTAGCAATACTTGGATGGATACATTATACACATATACTTTAACCATAATACAATATTGTCCAGAATCCACATGGCACGTCTAAAAATAATTACATACAGTAGGAAGTTGGAATAAAAACTTTGCAGAAGTGAAATAGGAAAGAAAAAATGCAGTATACGACAGTATTTAAGAATTCAAGAAATTACATAGTTACATAGTTACATAGTTATAGTTATATAGGCTGAAAAACGACATGTGTCCATCAAGTTCAGCCTTTCCTATATCTGTTAATTTGTTGCTTTTGATCCAAAAGAAGGCAAACCCCCCCAGTTTGGGTCTTTCAATTTTGCACTAACCAGGGGAAAAAATTCCTTCTTGACCCCAAAATGGCAGTCAGATTTCTCCTTGGATCAATAAGCTGTTTCCCCATAATTCCAGATTTTTCGAACGAATAGTGACATAAAGTCACAATTTTATTAAAGACAGGAGGCGAGTATTATGCTTTACTTACTTTACTACTCTCAATAGCAGCAAAAATGGAGTAAACTTTTTTAAAACATATATAAAGAGAAAAAACTTATCAAGTACATATACATGTGCATAACATAACCTAGATAACTGATAACCAATCATAGTGCAGCACAGGCTATAAAAGGTAAAGTCACAGACTGTAGTTCCTCTTTCTTTCTGTGACCGTATATAATGAAACAACAGGTAACATGAAGAAAACAATAATCTCTTCCTTGAAACTCAGCATAAGAAGAGTACTAGAGCCGGAATTTGAAGAAAACGGAGGGACAATCCAAGAGATGAATCTTGAATCCGAAGGGCATGGAAAAAATAATCAAGCTGAAAGGATAAAACACATGCTGTTAACAAATGTAAACCGGACTAAGAAATATATAACAACCTGCGGTGGGACTACTAAATATAGTCATTAGACATATAGTAAGTGGAGGGATAATACTCGCCTCCTGTCTTTAATAAAATTGTGACTTTATGTCACTATTCGTTCGATAAAATCTGGAATTTCATTAAAGAAGAGAGGCTCATATTATGCTAGTTTAAAGCTAACACTGACATAAAATAAAACTATACAAATACGTGACTAGAAACATGTTGAATGGGTTTAAAATAAAATGTTTTAAAGGTAGACTCTGCAGACCAACTGGCTGCTTTAATAATGTCATGTAAGCTACCGCCTGCAATGTAAGTCTTGGAGGTCATTGCGGCGCGTGAAGAGTGCGCTCCAAATTTAGTAGTATCAATCCCTGCCCTAGCCATAATTAACCTGATCCACCTAGCTATAGTAGCAGTGGAAACTGGCAAAAAGGGCTTTCGAAAAGAAATGAGTAATTGAGTACATGAGTGTGATCGCAAGGGTTTAGTCAGCGATTCATATATTTGTAAACATTGCACAACACATAATTTTGGATTATGTGGGAAAGCAGGGTAAAAGACCTCAGCTAAATTAGTCTTAGTGCGTCTAACGACATTAAAACGTACACCATCAGGACTAAAGATTCTATTTGAGACATCTAAGGCCTTAACATCAGAGACTCTTTTAAAAGAAATCAAACATAACAAGGTGGATAATTTTAAAGTCAAATCTTTAATAGACAATCTATCATTATCTTCCCAAGATAGAAACATGTTAAGGATTAAGTTTACATCCCAAGTGTCTTGATATTTAGGAACAGGAGGTCTCTTCAAACGGATACCTTTCATCAGTCGACAGACTAATGGATGTTTTCCGATCGGCACCTGGTCCACAAACATATGTTGAGCAGAAATAGCAGAACGATATACATTGATGGTTCGATATGCTTTGCCTTGGTCGTAAATGGATGACAAGAAATTCATTATTCATGGATTAGGTGCACATACAGGATCCAAGTTTCGTTCCACGCACCAGCTAACCCAAATTTTCCAGGCTGATCGGTAAGTACTTCTGGTACCTGGTACCCATGCCTCTGATAAGAGTTCATGAGTAGATGTTGAAAAGTGCTCGTGGAAACCGGATTCCCGGAGATCAGTCACGCCATGAGAGAAAGGTTGTTCTGTAGAATCAGTGGGTGATGATCCCCTTTGGAGTTTGTCAAAATATTCTGCCACCTTGGAAGTAGACAAGGTGTGTCCATGGTCAATTCTAGAAGATGGGGAAAACGTCCAGAATGGGGTGATTAGGACTAAAGTTGCCTGTTGATTTTCGACTTGAGACAGAACCCTCGGGATCATGGCGAACGGTGGAAAGGCATAATTTGTGCCGATGGACCAATCTTGAAAGAAGGCGTCCAATCCTGACGCTTCTGGGTCTGGGCGCCAACTGAAAAACTCCGGTAATTGCGATTTAAACGAGACGCGAACAGATCGACGTCGAGAGGACCCCAGAGATGATAAAGCTGATTGAATATTGATTTGTGTAGTTTCCAATCGCTGTGATCCGTTATGTATCTCGAGTTCCAATCTGCTATCACATTGGATAAACCCGGCAGATATTCTGCTTTCAGAGTGATCCCGCGATCCAAGCAAAAATGCCAAAAGTCTTTTGACAACTCTGCCAGTTCCTTCGATCATGTGCCTCCTAGCTTGTTGATGTATTGAACTGCTGAGATATTGTCCATGCGAAGGAGGATACAGCAATTGACGTTGTCTTTGGCTAGACTTTTCAAAGCAAAGGACCCTGCCAATAATTCCAGACAATTTATATGAAGATCCGCTTCCTCCATGGACCATTTCCTGCATGTAGAGGTCTGGCCTGCTCGAGCTCCCCATCCTATGAGGCTGACATCCGATTCTATGATAAAGTCTGGAAGAGAGTTGAAAATGGCTTTTCCATTCCATGCAGTTATATGTTTGAGCCATCAAAGGAGTTCCTCCCTGGCTTTGATGGTCAGAGAAATTTTGTCGGAATATGCTAAGCCTTGACGAAGGTGTCGAGCCTTCAACCTTTGAAGCGCACGATAATGAAGCGGAGCTGGAAATACAGCTTGGATTGAAGATGATAACAGGCCCACTATTCGTGCCAGCAGACAAAGGGATTACTTCTCCTTGCGAAGAACTGCTTTGATTTCCTTGCGAATCATATTTAGTTTTGTTGACGGTAGACTGAGAGTTTGATGAATAGAATCTATCGTAAACCCCAGGAATTCCATATGGGGAGATGGTCGGAGATTCGACATGTCCTAGTTGATGCAGAAACCTAGTTGCTGAAGCAAAGTGAGCGTCCAAGAGGTATGAATGTGGATAGTTTTCCAATCCTGGGCCATGATGAGGATATCGTCCAAATAAATGATGAGACGTATCCCTCTGCTCCTGAGGTTTGCCACCACTGGTTTCATCAACTCGGTGAAACACCAAGGCGCTGAAGATAGACCGAAGGGAAGGCATGTGAATTGCCATTTCGTCCGTTTCCATATGAATTGAAGGAATGGTCTGGATTCCGGGTGAACAGGTACTGTAAGATATGCATCTTTTAAATCTATCTTCACCATTAGATTGTTGGGCTTCAGGAGGTCCCTTAGACAGTGGATTCCTTCCATCTTGAAATGATTGTACTTCACCCAATGATTGAGAGTTCTCAGGTTGATGACTGGTCTCATGCCTTGTTCTTTCTTCTTCACTAAGAAGATGTTGCTGAGGAACCCTGGAGCATGAAAAGGTACTTGTTGGACAGCACCTTTGGTGATCAATTCTTGTATTTCGTTGTCTACAAGTCTGCTTTCTTCCTTGGAGAAAAGGAAGGGAGACAGAAGACTTACCTGTTGCGGCCATGCATAAAACTCTATTCTGTATCCTTTGATCGTGAACTGAGTTCTGGCCAGGTCTGGAAAAAATGGGCGAGTCTGCCACCCAACAGAACATGAGAAGAATTCAAAGGAAAATGTCTTACCTGAGGAAGGTGTTCTGAGGAAACCTCCCTGACCCCGAGCACGCCATGGTCTTCCCCGTGACGGAAAGAATGGGTAGGATTGGTTCCCAGATTGGTAAATGGACTGATACCCGGGTTGATAACCGGAATAGCTTCTGCCTCTGTTTGAGGAGGAAAGGCCTCTGTAACCCTGTTGGAATGAATCCCCGTGGCCGGAAGAGCGGCCTCTTCCAGCCTGGCCAAAAATTTGGGGCTGAAAAACCTTTTTTAGAGATGTCTGGGCCTTGTCCAGAGATGAGAAGATGCCTACAAATTTCCTAATATTCTTTAGAAACTCATCCCCGAATAATAAGCCATCAGCAGATGGTCCTGGCTCCTCAGTGGCCATATGGGCCAATTGAGGGTCAATTTTTTTTAAGATAGACCTACGTCTTTCAGAGGATAGTGACACATTAGCGTTCCCTAATAGGCACATTAATCGTTGCAACCATCCACGTATAACATGGACATCGACAGGAGTCTCTGTGTTAAGGGACTCCTTGGTTAGATCAAGCATTTTAGTGACAGGTCCAACCAAATCCAAAAGCCTGTCTTGGCAATTTCTAAATGGTCTATCCATCCCTTTTTTGGGATCTTTGCCAGATTTTTTCAGATATTGGACAATTTTCGGATCAAGTTCTGGCGTCCAACAAGCCTTATTAGCCAACGTTGGACGGGGGCATTCAGCCCGCATTTTATTCCTAGAGGCCTTGGTTAAAGGTTTCCGGACCCAATGCTCTACAAATTTAGCTACAGTGGAATTTGGAGTCCATTCGGCTGATCTAGGATGCCTGATCTTCTCAGGATTAAAAAAGGGATTCCCTAAGGAATCTACTAAGCCAGAATCTGAATCTGATCCAACCTTTTCTGAAGGATCACCAGTATTGTCGGCATCCTCCCATTCAGAGTCAGAATTATGATCAGGCTCTAATTTATCATCATCCACCTCGCTATCACTAGTTTCAAACGAGACTGGTTTCGCTCGTCGAGAAGGTTTACCTCTGCTTTTTTCCTCCTCCCGGAGTCCAAGTTACTCTTTTTAGAAGAGTAAGTAGTGGGACCGTCAATGTGTTTCCTCTTCTCGAGTTTTTTGCGAGGGGTATAGTGTTCATCTGAATCACTATTAACATCAGCTACAGACCAAAAGGTTTCAGCAGGAGATAAACTAGTTTTCTTACTCTGAGGCATAGCTTTAGACATTGCCACAGCAGCTGCAACAGATTTGGTTAGGGTCTTTTGCATATTAATCATTGCTGCATTAACAGCATCCTGAACAGACTTCTGGACAGAGGCATCCAAAAGGGCTTTAATTTGCTCCTCAGGCATGTTATCAACTATGTTAGATAAGTTCTCTTGAGAGGAAAGTACAGATCCTTTAGAGGTCATGACAGATATAAAGGATAATAATCTGAGGGGAAATATTTTTGCCACAATATACTTATATATATATATATATATATATATATATATATATATATATATATATATATATATATATATATATATATATATACTATACTAATAACTGAGGGTAAAAGACCACAGGGAACTAAAGGCCAATGAAAACTAATAGAAAAATTAACTTCCCACACTAAGGGGTAAGAAAAGGCAAGCTGACAGGCTAAACTGATATTTCTGACAGGAAAAACGCTGTATTAGCTGGGAATGGAGCCTGCCCAGTTAGAAATATTCATAAGACCTGTTTTCCCGCCCAAATTAGGAGGCGATACAAATATACAGGGACTAAATGTATAAAATAAAAGGTACAGAGATTCAAAATAAAGGTTGTAAATATGATAAATATAATAATATATCACAGAAATATGAAGGAAATTAGGCTAGCACCAGAATTTTTTTTGTCTTGAGAGAAACACAAAATTGTACTTATCTCTGTGCTGGAGCAGCAAAGAAAGAGGAACTACACTCTGTGACTTTACCTTTTATAGCCTGTGCTACACTATGATTGGTTATCAGTTATCTAGGTTATGTTATGCACATGTATATGTTTTTTCTCTTTTTATATGTTTTAAAAAAGTTTACTCCATTTTTGCTGCTATTGGGAGTAGTAAAGAAAGCAAAGCATAATATGAGCCTCCTGTCTTTAATGAAATTACAGATTATATCCCCGAATATTATGTTTTCCAAGTATCCATCGAGTTGCAGTTCCGATAAAACTGCCTCTGCAGGCAGAGAATTCCACATCCTTATTGTCCTTACTCTAAAAAACCCTTTCCTCTGTCTTAAACTAAATCTGCTTTCTTCCAGTCTAAATGCATGACCACGTGTCCTATGCATAGTCCTGTTTATGAACGGATTTCCACACAATGGTTTGTATTGGCCCCGAATATATTTATATAATGCTATCATATCCCCTCTGAGGGGATCCTCACTTTCATCCTAATATTTTACAAATAAACTAAATGTTTGTATTACAAAAAAGCATGCATTCTTCAGAAATGAAAGAAGAAGAAAAAAAACACCTACCTGAGGTAGAAACTGCAGCCCTGCAGTTACAGATTCCCTCCTACTCTGTTGCATGACAAATCCTGCCACTGATTGGCTGCTCATTACACTTGGCTGAAATGAGCTTCAGCTGTGGCAGCAACTTGTGCCAATTCCAATAAGAAAGTTTCCTTTTAGCTTATAAGCAACACAGTGGTTTAGGTATCATTGAATGTATAAGTGCAGTAACCGGTTGTTTTTTTTATTAATTTATTATTTATGCCCTGGGAGTTGAATTTGATTGTTATCAAGCCAATGGACTCCATGGAATAATGTGTTTGTCTTTAAAAGACCACGACATTGGACTGTATGACTAGCGTCACATTTTAAGGAATAACCCACTAGTCGAGAAAACTAATTTTCTATTTTTTTATTCAAGCCCAAATTCTGTGTGAATGTAGCGACATGATGTGTTTTGACATTAATTCGCCACTAGATAAACAATGAGCAAGTCATTTTATTTTGTTGATATATCAATTATATGTTTCCTATGAAAGCATATATCTTTCAGGAAAAAGAAGTTCATTTTATAGATGACATTTATGCCAAAGCCAGGTTTGTTCTTTACAGTGATAATAATAAGCAAGGAGAAGGTCAAACACTAATGTATAATAATGAATTTTATTATTAATCTGTCTACACACACAAAGGATCTAAGGAAATGTATTCTTATTAGAATAGCTTTGCTCTTAATCATGTTAGGTTTGCTTTGTAGAAGTTCAGTATAAACAAGTTTCATCCATAATAAAACACCAGTCTCGCTAACAAAGCCACCAGTATGTCAAGCCTATTAACTTTTTCATCGTGTTGTATCTGTGTTCAGGCTCATCAGTATGCAACGATAAAGTAGAAATGTAAAAATGTATTAGTGGGTTTATGTCTGCCTGTGGTGTTGATGCTCTAAACTTCTGTTGTCAACAAACTGTTCACATAAAACAAACTTAATTTTGAAGTCAGTATTTGACATTTTCGTGAAAAGTAACGCTAAGGTTACTGAAAAAAAAAGATATGAATTAATCTGAAACTGTTGGACTATTGATTTGAAGTACAGCTTGTATGAACACTTTGAGTGCTAGAGAGGCCAGAAAGGTTTGAAAAAATGCCTTTATAATGTCTACTGGGCATAAAGAGTTAAAGTCTGTATGATATATTAGAACCCTATGTGCCTGCGTTGTCCGCAATTAAAGGTCATCTGAGCAAGTGAACTCCACCCAATGTAGGTTAACCAGATCTCGCCCTTTACTGTGTACAATTATAAAAAAGATATACTGCAAGAGAATAAAATTAGCTTTGGGTAATCTTTGTCTTCTCTTCCTTTCTGTTAAAAACATGGTGGATGTTGATGGAGGATGTTTTTTTGGCGAGGGAGTTGGTTCCCCCCCTAGCTTTGTGAAGAAAGCACCTGACGGCTATTTGTCTTTTATTGTTTTTTCTTTATGCAGTACTATATTCGGAATATATCTTTTCAAATAGCTGAACCTAACCTAGACATGTCAGGACAGGTTACTGTTTTAGATGTGTTAAAGTAGTGTGTAGAAATGATAGAGGAAGTCCACTGTAGGCTATTCGATATATGCTATAGGCATATATGGCTCGCCGTAATTGATAGTCGTGTATGTCATTAACTGGATGTTAACTGGGACATCAATTTGAGTTTCACGAAGGGTGGCCATGAGAGCCATTGTGTCAAAGACACATCTACATTTCATATAATGCCTACCATCATATCTAAAGTGTTACCCAGAGATATTCCTGAGTAATTGATTCATTCAAGTTCGTATGGCCTGCATATTTTATGGTAGCACTTAACATGTTACATGTATATGTGTGCTAAAAAACATGGCTGATATTGCCTGGTTTCTCTGTGGTAAATGGAGACACAAGATATATGGGAAGGCATGGCTGCCTGCCTTACCCAACTGTCGCCTTGTGATACTAAGGTTGAGAGGTGGCCACGTGAAAGCTGCAATGTTTTCCCTGGGACAATGCTGGGAGATCACAGGATCTCCCCAACCAGCAACAAGAATCATGTGTCTGCACTTATTACATTATTCCTACATCTGACATTTTTCTAAAAGTTTTGTTAAAGGAGTTGCTGACATACGATCAACGAGCTGTGACATTGACTTAGCTATCTCAAGTGAAAATGTATGCTATTAAAAGGCAGGAATTTATAGTACGTGATAAATTTTATGTACAGATAATGTTGCATGATGTGCTAGCACAGCAAAAAATACTGCTATACTCTCTGTGTTTCAATTACAGAACATTAAGTTGCTTTTAATTGCATAAAATCTATATAGCGGGGCTGCACAATTTTGTAGCCAAAATAATGGGATGCCACATCAAATGTCGCCAGGAAAACCAGTTGCATTACAAGAAGAGACCAGGCCCCTGGATATATAATGTCTGCCCCCCCAAACTCCCCTATGGGGAGCAGATCCAGAATGCTACCAGATTGCTCAAACAGCATACGTTTGGATAAAGTAGCATGTGCGCATACATTTGTGTTGCAACATTTTGCGTCGTATCAAATTATACTGCATGATACAAAAATAATCTTACTAAAATTTCACAACAGCCACTGATGATATTTATTTCCTTCCAAAGAATATTTGTTTACGAAAAAAGCATTAAATGTAACATAATAGTCCCGTTGTTCAGTGAATTTTGTTATTTTATAGCTCTGTATCTGTACGTCTTTAGGGAGTTAGTGCCGCGTCTGATGTTGAACATGTTTGCTAATAGCTTGTGTGAGAATCGACACTAGGTGGTTTCTAATTAGACACTCCCAGATGGTAAAGCAAAAGCAGCTGCAATCCCAGCTGGAAATGCAATGTATGAGATGCTTCTCCTGCTTTATGCGGTGGGGTCAATATGTTTTATTTGTAAGATTTACATTGAAGACTATTTCCGGCTTCCCATTCAGCAGTAGAATGTTGTCTGTCTTAAGACATTGTCATGCAGATAGTTATGTTGTAAATTTTAAAACAAGCCACTTGCGGAATTTATTTGTTTCTTAGAGTGATGCTTCTGCTTCTAGAAGTACAGTATTGAGAACGATTTAATTCAGTCCAAGCTGGGAATTCCTGCTCTGTGAGCCATAACACCTGCATCAGCAGAGTCAGGAGTTGTGACTCTGATGTACATTAACAGTTTGCTGCTGCTGCAGAAGGAGAAAACCAACAATACTACAAAAGTCACTTGCAATCCAACTTGTTTATGGTAAAGACAGTATAGCATATAGAAAGGTTACACTGTGAAGCCAAACACTACCAAAGAAAATATGCCATACATTACAATGTAATTGATGTTTTCTGAGAGGTTGAAGTATGCTACCTTCTGCCCTCAAGCCCTCACTTCTATAAGCTTGGTCTACAAGGTCCTATGAAAATGTGTTAAATGATACGCTATGACTGCTCAAAATGGATAGAAACATTTTGAAGCTACTTATCAAGTTGTAAGTAGTATCGTTTTGTAAGTGGTACAGCTGCCCCCTCCATGGCTGTCATCTTCGCTGATGTCATGAAGGCTGTTACTGCGTCCTATGGAGACTCTGAAGTCCTATATAGGATAAATGGAATGGTTGGGGAGATCAGACATCCCGATTGTAACTGGCCAATTGAGCAATGGTTGCACTGGGAGCGGGGGCTGATTGCCTACAAGGTAATTTGCCCCATGTTTTTTTTTTTTAAATTTAGTATGTGGCCCCTGTTCTAAGTTGACCTAGGCTAAGCTCTACTGCTTTAACTACTAAATTACTACATTACTGACATTCCTACAACTATACAGTATATGTTAATCAGATCCCACAATGGCATATTTTTCCTGTTCTTAATGGGCTTGAATTTGAAGCACACGGATTTCCTTTGGTATAAAGCAAACAGTGTTGTGCATGGCATCAGTTGCTCATGTGTAAATAGCTTTTATGAAGCCATTATTACTTCAGAAAGGGCTCATAATTCCCCCCCCCCCCGATACAACTGAAATGTCATTAAGTGTAACAACTTCTATACAATGGTGTCCTTTTCAGTTGCTTGACATATTTGAGTTACATTATTCAGGGCAGACTTATATTGCCAGAAGTTCAAACAGCTTAAAAGACTGCTGAATTTCCCCATTAAACTATGGTTATAGTGCTATTTATAACAAGACGTCAATGGATTCTTCATTCTTAAAGAAACTGGCATATGCACGTAGAGTTTGCAGAGGTTACCATAAGGCCCATCAAGTGTGTCAGGATTTCAATTTAAAGAATATAACAAGTGCCTGAAGATCATGAATTGTGATGAATCATTTTTCCTCAATTGAGAGCTGAAAACAGGGCAAATCAACCCAATTTCCATGTTCTACAAAAAAACATTTTTTATGGTAAAAGCTTGTCCTAAATGTGATCATGTGTGCCTGACCCTGATGTAAAATATAGATATAGAGAAATCATAACAGATGTCCATAAGCATTAGGTCCAAAGGCATTGCTCCCACTAAATCCTCCTCCAGATAACTATGCCAATAAGATTTTTTTTTTTAAAAGCCACTATAATGATGTGTGCACAATGTATTAGAAACCAAACATCAAATATGAATTACAGTTTAAATATTTAAAATCCTTTAGCACAAACAGCCATGGTCATTATTCATTGTTAATTTTTTACAAGAAGGGGAATTCTACCTCATTGCCTAACTCTGGATGTTTTTTTTTGATGTTCGTTCTTGCATAACCATTGAAAACATTTATAACACATTGTTATCATGTCTCAATGACAATCCCTACTGGTCCAAGCAGGGGGATTTCTTTGGGATGTGCATTTAGAATGGTACGTATGTGTACTTCTTGGTTTCTAATTCTTGGTTTCCTGACTGCTTAGGCCTACAGCTGTAACGAACACCTCAGCACACTACTTGGCCAGCTGTAAAATAAGGAAACACTTCTCCAGAACATACAACAGGAAAGGGCGAGAATGATGCCAAATTAGGAAAGTGATGTCAATTTTACATTTACATTCTATGGATATTGTGTCTCTTAGTATTGCTATCACACGCAAAATAATCAGTCTGAGGTATACATTTAGTAGACAAATGTAAACAATATATCAAGAGACATATTAACATATTTGAGCTGCCATTCTCCTTCTTCTCGTGTCCATTACACCTCTCCTCATTTCCTATTGCCTCTTCTCTTGCCCTAATGTCCCCTTTCCCCCTACTTATACACCAGTCAATAGCAGAAGATAATAGCGTACTATGTTGTTAAAGGCGGCTGACAGCAATATTCCATGTTGTTAACAGGTCATATGACCCATTGTAGTACAATAGTGCATAGCAGCATTATGAACTTCCAGGGTACCATCGGGATCATTCATAGTTGTATATGCTGCAAGGCTGCTTTTCTTATTTTGTCTCTTTTTAAAAGTTTTATTTTAGAATTATAATTAGGTTCCAAACCATGTCTACTATCTATATATTATGAAAAATTGACAGTGAATAGCACAGAAATGTAATGCATTGCATTACTTACTGTTAACCTAAACAACAAATAAAAGAAAATCTAAATGTACAGTATTAAATACGGTATTTAATTTTGACATTATTCCATTTTTTTTATTCTTACATGTGAAATAGAAAAAAGGGGGGTTAAATAAAATGTTCTCATTTTAATCTCCACTTTACATTTTAGTATAGATTTTGTAAACCTATTGATCTCTGACTTTATGCTGTTGCAAACCAGGCACTTAACATTCTGCACAGCACCTATTGCCAAAGACGAACAAACTGACAGTTCATAATAGAAAGCTTTTGAATATATACACAAATGCATTTATTATTATATTTCTTCAGCGTCTCGCCAAAAGCAGTTACAGATTCAGCAGAATTTCATATTTAGAAACACATGCTTTTTTTCAGTTGAAAGAGCAGAACTGGCAGAGTGTAAGCACCGAAAATCAAAGTTTATATTTTATTCAAAACACATACAGGGATTCCTGCCGAAAACAAATCTCACCTTGAATTTTGTAGCGTTTTATCGTGAAAATAAAACCACCAAATGTTGGTAATTCTGTTGTGTTGGGTATGCTTTCTTAACAGCAAGATGGTTCAACAGAAGGTTGCCCTTGAGTTGATTCATTAGTGGTAGCGTGTTCTAGAAAGGCATACTACAATTTGTATGCTGCGTCAACTGACAACCATTCATTTTTGGTCATTAATAGAAAAACGAGTTACGCCAAACCTCTTTTGTATTATGTTAAAATGAATAGTAGCCGGCACTTCATCTGTGTTTCTCTATAGAAACAGCATTCATTATCACACACACTATGTTGTCTAATGATACAAACTAAATATGTCAAGCCACTTTTTTATCTAGATTCTTGTCCTCATTGGAATTTGATTTATAATATATATATATATATATATATATATATATATATATATATATATATATATGTGTATATATATATATATGTATATATATATACTTGATTATAAATAATAGTAAACAAAGACAGAATTTGATGGCAAAAAGAACCATTTGGCCAATCTAGTTATTCCCTTTTTTGATAATATAAAGATTCAGGATAGCTTTGTGCCTATTCCAAGCATGTTTAAATTCCCTCACTTTATTAGCCTCTATCACTTTTGCTGGGAGGTAAGTAAAATGTCCTTACATCACATCTAAGCCTCTCACTCTCTAGTTGTAGATGATGACCTCGTGTTCTTACACTCTCCTCCTTTGTAATAAACTTCCATCCTGTACCTTGGTAAATTATCCTTTAAATTTAAATGTTTATATTGAGATCCCTTAGTCTTTCATAGTAATGTTTAGCGTGCAAACCATTTACCATTTTAGTAGCCCTCCTCTGAACTTCAAAATGTTAAAAGGACATGAGGTCTCTAGACCTGTACACAATACATTAAGGGGCCATATATCAGAAATTAATTACTCCCAAAATCTAATTATCTAAACTGTAGGCATTTGTATACATCACTCTAAAAATGCTGTTTTACAACCTATATGTCATAGGGGGCAAGAAGTATTACCTTGTAGCATCCCATTGCTCCCTTTGCCTAGTTATTAATTCCTATTAATAAAACCGCTGAAGCACTTAGTTTCTTATTAAACCAAATATGCCCAGTGTGGGAAATAAAACCAAATCCCTGTTTTTGGAACATTTCTTTAGCCATAAATTAAAATTGCAGAATCTAACATACTGTCTCCCATACACAGGTAAAACCTGTGCTACGGATCCTTACCTAGTTTACTGAATATGTCTGTTACCACACTGACCTCATTACATGACAAATTAGTCCCTTTATCAAACTCTCCTTCCTGTCTTGCCTTTTAAAAAGAAATAAAAAAATAAAAATGCTTATTCTATCTCTGTGAGCTGTAGCTCCAGAAATATACCAGTCATGGTTTCTACCATCATGGCCTCCCTCCAGAATAACACCTCTCAGTATAGAGTCCCCACAACAAACTTTTCTCAAAGGGGTTTACACTTCTTATATTTTCATGAGTAGATGCAGTCTTATCTCCTTATGTAGCTGGGTACGAGGTGTCAGAAACCTCTATAGCACTGTTGGGACATGTCTCAGGGCAATATTCTGAAAGGGCAGCAAATTAATTTGATAGCAGAAATGTGATAGACTGTGGGACATACTTCTTATCTACTACTGTCCAGAACCAACTGTAGTCCATCTGCCATTTCTAGGAAGTCTCCGAGGAAATAGCACCCGCTGATTGGAGTTGGAGAGTTTGTAAATCTCAGCCTTCAATTTATGAAGGTATGAAAAGAGAGAATTTGTTACAAGTTGTATAGCATTTCACACTTTTTATGCCATGTTATCTCCCATTATCATCTGTCTACCCATAGGTAGACTGTGTGAATAAACCAGGAGCCCTAAATGGGGAAAGTAACATAAAACTGGAAAAAAAAGGTAGTGGGCCAGATTAAATTTTGAGATTTAAATTCATCATATGTATTAGAATAGCAGTCCTGCAATCAGAAAACTGAATACAATTTATGTAAATATATGAGATTTATTAATGCATTACTGTTTTTATCTCGTTTTGTTCATTTGCCATCTATGGAAAAACTGCTCTTCAATTACTTCTGATAGATTTGCCTCTATACCAAGTAGTGTTTATAATCTTATACCCTCTGCAGGTCCTCGGGTAGTGGTGGTTGTTTGGATTGATAGCATACAGAAATTTAGGCTTCAACAAGACCCCTTTGATCCTGTTAGTATTTTAGAAATGAAAATGTTCAGGACTGGTTTTGCATTTTGTTGATTTTCCTATAATGTCAGATTATTTACATGATTTTTCAAAAAAAATCAAAGCTCTGTGTACATGAAAAAAGTCACTAAAACAAACTTTTGCGACAAAGATCTCTGCTTTGTAGATGTCTGGTGATGATATGACGGTGTCAGAAAACACAGTGCATCACAGTTGTTGGGTATGGGACTTCGAAGCCACAGATTAGTCATGGTGCCCATGCTGACCCCTGTTCACTGCTGAAACCGCCACAATGGGCACTTGAGCATAAGAACTGGACCATGGAGCAATGGCATCAGGATGCACTATGGGAAGAAGGCAAGCAGGCAGAAGCAGTGTGATGCTTTGGGCAGTGTTTGGGAAACCTGGGGTCCTGCCGTTCATGTGGATGTTACTTTAACATGTACCAAATACCTATGCATGTTGCAGACATTGTACAACCTTTTATGGACACGGTATTCCCTGATGGAATTGGCCTCTTTGAGCAGGATCCGCCCTGTCACAAAGCAAAAATGGTTCAGGAATGATTTGAGGAAGACAACAGCATGACCTCCAAATTCCCCAGATCTCATCTGTGCTGAACAAGCAAGTCTGATCCATGGAGGCCCCATCTTGCAACTTACAGGACTTAAAGGATCTCCTGCTAACGTCTTGGTGCCAGAGGTCTAGTGGAGTCCATGCCTTGACAGTGACCTACAGTGGTCTCCTCTTGATGCTCCCCTTTCTCATTATCTCTTCCAGTTCTCTTTATCTCAGCAATCCCTTTGCTCTGGATCTCTTCTCTTTTTTTCACTTTATTTCTCCATTCTGTTGCCTCCCTTTTGGTTTTTATCTCTTTGTTCTCTTTATCTTTCCATTTATCTCTCATTCTCTTTCTCTCCACTTTCTCTTTATCTCTCCCTTTTCTCCCATTACTCTTTTCCTCCTTAACACTACTTTGGTCTCTCTCCTTTCTTCTTCCTACCTTTCTTTCCTCTTTTATCTTTCCCCCTTTTCTTCGATTCCTCTTTTTCTTTATATCTCCTCTTTTTTATTTACCGCATATCTTCAATTTCTCTTTATCCCTCCTCAGATTTCACTCTCTCTTCTCCCTGTCTTCCCCACTTCTCATTATCACGCCCCCTTCTCACCATCCTACTTATTCTCATATCTCCCCTTTGTCTCATTATCTCTCGGTTTTCTCCCTATTTCTCATCTTATTTATTATTCTATTTGGCACACTTTCCCTCCTTACATCACACACCCCATAGCTTAGCTGTACATTTTTCTTTGCTGCTGCAGCAGGGTCATGTGACCTCACGTTATATCACCACGAGCTGTTTTTGCCTCCCTAGGCCAGTCTAAAATTGTTCACAATGGGCTGGTCAGACCTGGGCCAGATTAGACGAGTTTGGACCGGCCCCTGCAGCTGAGTGCTCTATGTATGCCTCTGGTGCTGGCGGCATTAGTTTGGGGCCAGTTCCCATAGTCCTGGATAAAGCATACTTTAGCCCCAGAGTCTCTGTTTGGGGCTATGAAGTTGAGATTCTGGGCTTCAGTCCTAGTAGCCTCCCCTAGCAACGCCCCTGCAATCAGGTTATTATCTATTTTTCACACTTTGATACACTAAGCCCATATAGATAGTTTGTGTTGTACAGAATTGCATACTGCTCTTTGTAGCTGCTGGTGTGTTTCACTGGGCACTGAGTTCTCATAATACCTTTATCTCATATGTAGCCACACACACCATTCTCTAGAAAGCAGTTGCTTAAAGATAAATATTTTCTCTGTGTAGATGGGTTTACCTTTAAACACTCAGGTTCTGTGAGGTGAAGAAAAACCTGCTAATCAGGATGGTGGCTGTTAAGAAAATGATCTAGTCATAGTTCCTCCTATTCAGTTTGGCATATACAGTGAAATAATAGGGACATTAAACAAAACAATGCATTGTGTTAACTTATGATTTTAAATATTGAAAAACAGATAATTTTGCTTACATAATACATTTTTTCTTATCATGATAAACTAGATGATAAACATTTCTATATATTAAAGGTGTCTAATAGATAATTGTCGAAACATTACCATTTAAAATAAATTTAAGATAAATGTTATATGCAGTGTGTAAAGAGGACTGGTGCCACCTAGAGTTAAACAAGAAATTAGCATTCTAAAATATCTACAAATAGTCAACATTTTTTTTACTGCTTTTCTGTTTATTTTTCATACACACAGAGAGGGAAAATATTGAGGGAGAAATTGGAAAATATAACTATAGAGATGCACAATACACAAAAAGACAGACACACAAAAAAATGCCTTCACTTTCACTGTGCATAAGAAATATTTAGCCCATCTAGTTTTCCTAGATTGCCAGAATAGTCCATGATTCTGTATGTTTTGCCCTTAGCCTTACATTCTAGCTTCTTTGTAGACATTCTTATGTCATGAATGTGTAAATTCCTTTACTGAATTAACCCAGAGTTCTCCCTCTTTTACAATATAAATCCATCCTGTAGTTTTTTTATATATATATATTTGTGTCTGTCAGTCATTCTGAAATACCCACTCTTTTGATTTTCCTCCATGCTATACATTTTGAGATTCTTGATATTTTCCTTTTGTAAAAAGACAAAACATTTTTATATGCCTTCCCTGCAATCTTTCTAGATGTTTTGTACTTTTCTGAAAATGCACTGAATTAGGTCCAGTCAACTCAGTACAAAGTGGCATTAACACCTCTTTCCCCATCTACCCCATGGTGGATCTCTACTTCTATTCTCTTGGCTTTTTTTTTAATTATCAAGTGAATTGTTTCTTATTTCTCAAAATCGAACTGAACCTGGCACATTCTTATACCTTCTACTCAGTCAGGAAAATAATTTGTATTTTTTTGGTCTGGTTAACTTTTCTCCTGGGATGTATACTGTGTTAAGTATATTTCTACTGTATGCAAAAGCCATGAGCCCCAATTCAGACTCTTGAGGCTTTCTTCCCCTGGGAGTCAAAGCCAGTTTTAGTCCTCACAAAAGGGATGTCGTCATACAGAAAATGTAGATTTTTGGATACTTTGCTATCTTAGACAGAATGTGCCTTATAGAGAAAAAATGTTGTTAACATCAATCTAACAGTAAATATGTAATTTATTTGCACATTATGATACTAGCAGAAAATATTACACACTTTTTCATTAATAATCATCAAAATCTACTAGAAACACTTTCACTAAGCTGTATTTGTGGAGATGGATTGCAGTTTACAAGCATAAAACCCAAGCCATTTAAATTTTAGAGCAGTCAATGAAAATATAATATATGTTGTTGTTGGTTAATCATATATTATGACTCATGTTTGTGTTGTGAGGCTCAATTTTAAGTACTACCCTTCTATGAAATATTTCATTCTTGTTATTCATGCACATGCTAGCAGTACTCTGTCAGCCTACATTACTGTTATTTTTTCGTAGTTCATTTTTTAAGTTAAAGCACACAAGGGCAATGTCAAAATCTTAAGTTATAGATGCATAAACACATACACAGCGCACTAAACAAAAGATGAAATTGCCATTGACATTTTTAAGGCAATGGATTCTGAGCAAGGCCTCCCTTTGCTGAACTTGAAAACTAATGATATGGCACGCTGACTTATACAACTACTTTCATTATTCTAAATAAAATCAAACCGTAGAAAACAAGCACATCCAAAACAAAGCGCTGTATGCTATGCATCTGATAAAGCATAGTATGAGTTATATGTCTTCTTGCTCAGAAGACAAGGACCTAATTCATCAAAGGTGGGGGGAAAAAGACCTTGATGGCAAAATGTTTTCCTGTGTTTTGATGAGCATTGTTTTTTATAAAGTTTATGTTAGGTAAAGTTAGTAGCTTCAACTCAAACATACACATCATGCTTCCCGACCACACAAAGCAATCTCAGCCACACATACCACACACTCACATGATCAGCTTATTAGTCTGTCTCAAGGTGCACTCATTCAATAGGAGCACTGAGTGCTACTACCACAGTGCCCATCTACAGGATATTGTTGGAGAGATGCAATCTGTCTTCCATATCCTTGCTTTAGAATGTTGCCAGTCATGCCATTGATCGCAAAGCTTTCTTTAATTTATTCTGCAGGCAGCCTTGTGGCCACTATGATCAGAGTTGTCATAAGCTGTTGGCTCCATTTTTAAAAACACTGCTCTACACTGAGCATGTTTTGTTTGTCAGAAAATATGTTTTATTAAGCTTTTTAATTTCTTACTGTAAGAAATGTAGCATTGTTTTTTCCAATTTGGGATACATTGGTTTTGGGGATTAGAACCCGACCCCCCACCCCCAGGATCGCTGTGTCCCTCAGCAGTGTCATGTGGTACAACAACAGTGAGTGAATTCTTCTAGGGTAGTCTGTAAGAAAACCATGTTTTCTCTTTTCCCATATATTCACATGAGGCATGAGTGAAACATGAGTGCTAGGAACATTTGTTTCTCATAATGTGACATAACTGTTAGGTCTTTCTGGAATCCTAGCCCGTTACATGAATGATCCAATAGAATTAGGAATATTCAAATATTGCCCATATACCTTCAACATTATACTCTAAGTGATATCGTAAAGAGGTATAAAAACTCATGTTTACAAGGGTGAGGTCTCTTTCTCCTCTTCCTCATGTCAACAACCTAGAGCATACAGCACCCAAGCTCCATTGTCCTGTTACGATTACCTGTCATTACTTAGTGCTGTATGTATGGTACTTTGTCCATAAAATACAATCTAGAATTCATAGAAGCTGTGATTTCGTCTTAACTTTGGTCACATAGACATTTAGATGATTAGACAAAAAAAATATCTAACATTTTCATCACAACTATTATTAATGTAAGGTAAGAAGACACACCACACTTAACTGTACTTTTCTTTCCTTCAGTAGACCCTAAATGGTATACCTTCCAAATCATGGTATGTTTTGCGGTAGATGTTAAGTGTTAATTTACTTTAGTCTCAGCCTGCATTTTCTGTCAAGTTTTATCGATTGTGTCTGAATGAACCTCTTTTAAATGTTATTGATGTTTTGTGGTGCATTTAAATACCAGAACAATTAATACATTGAATTGAACCATGAACAGCACCTTAACATGTTATTTTCATTAAACGTTAATATATTCTCAGTAAAGACGTATGGATCAGCTCATTAAGGTAACACGTCTCAGTTTGCAGTCTTTACAGACAAGTGTAGAAATAAACGAGTGTGATTAATATTATTTTATTGTTCTTAGGTGCCTATGTGCTTCAGGTCAAAGCTACTGATGCAGATGATCCTACATACGGAAACAGCGCCAGGGTGGTTTACAGTATTCTTCAGGGGCAGCCTTATTTTTCTATTGATCCTAAGACAGGTATTATGATTCAAATTTTTAATGTGCACCTAAATAAATAAACCATAGTCTGTGAAATTTTAACATTATTGGTTAATCGCCATGTGATTTTTTTTTTTTTTTTTACACGTTTCTCTAAATTCACAGGTATTTGGTCACATTAACAGCAAATCTTAATAATACTATTTTAAGTTAAGTAGTTTTAACATTGATAACCCGTTTAATTTTGCTTATGGTTACCTATTTAATACCTTCATAATTGTATTCACTCTGTTCCTCGCTTATTTTCCTATGTAAATTACCAGTATAAAATCTTATAAATCTTTTAAAATATCCCAAAATGCTATTCCCTTTTTTCTGTAGGTGTCATCAGAACAGCTTTACCAAACATGGACAGGGAAGTGAAGGAACAATATCAAGTCCTTATCCAGGCTAAGGACATGGGAGGACAACTGGGTGGACTAGCGGGAACTACTACTATCAATATCACGCTTACAGACGTCAATGATAATCCACCCAGATTTCCGAAGAGTAAGTTATGCGTTTCTTAAAATCCAGCATATATGTTGCCATATCTAGCCTTAGTTTAAATATATGAAGTAGGTTCTATTCAAATATACCATACAGCGCAAACAACAGAAAGGAAATGGCTTACTATGCAAGTTAAATATTTTACTAATTTTGTTGGACTGCAGAAGTGTGACTTCTGTCCATCTGGCTTCCTTAATATGCAGTTCATGTCAGTGAATATGGGTAGACATCTGTAATTACTAGCTCTTACCACTCCAGTTAGGCCAGATAACACATCTACAAGTCTACATGCAGCAGTGTGTACACTCATAAGAAACAAGACGACAATAGCAATTAAAGGGACAGCTTAATGCCCCTGATTCCCCCTTCTAAAGAAGAATGCATGTTAAAGTACTCTGTGTGTACTTTAATATACATTCTAACAAACCAAATGAAAAACATAAGACGTTCTAGCCCTGGTACAGCAGCTGCCCTATTTTTCCTTGGGTCAACATCAATAGGAACACTTGTCACACATGCCGCATATGCAAATCCATGGCTGGAGGTGACTATGGGGGGATAGGTCAATGGGACATATGCATATGGAGGGATTCTGCGTTATCCCCCATGTGTTTGCAAATTGGACGCCCGGAAATTTAAAGAGACCAAGCAGCTATCATATGTGTTAAAGTATAAATGGCTGGAGTGTAATAAAAAATGCTATTTCACAAGTGTGTTTTGTTTTTATTGCATGTATTTTGCTTTCTTCTGTGGAAAGACAAATTAGTCTACATTTCCATATAACTCAACCAAGAAATTAAATAGAACCAAACATGAAGGCTGAAGGTCAGCTTATGAAATATGAGTTTGCAATAAACTCAAGGTGAATTAATAGGGACTCCATAAGCTTACTGTCCTGCCTCTTCAAGTGGATTATGGATATGTATCACGTATAGATCAATACACTGTGATATAAATCAGGGGATGAAAAATGAAGGCAATTTATACTGGACTACTCATTCTAACACTAAATTTATAATGTTTGCTCAGTGTTTATTTCTCCTGTATTTTATCTGCCTTCTTTATTTTAATACTTTTAGGCCAAAATAAATATGTGAGAATTCTTGGAATGTTGATTTACCGGTATTTGTTTTACATCTATAAATAATATTGTAATACACAGTATATATATATATATATCTATATATATATATATATCTATATATATATCTATATATATATATATATAGATATATATATAGATCTATATATATATATAGATATATATACATATAAATTGCATGCATGTGTATATTAAGCACCATGGCTATTTTACAACACAGAGATGGACTTTCTTGATTTTGCGATGTCTTCCTTAAACCATAACTTCACTGTTTCCTATTAAGTATACCCATACAAAGTATATAGTAATGTTTTTAATTATTTTTCTGTGAAACCATAACATTTATTAGAACTAATATATGAAAAGTATGAACATTGGAAAAGAAAACATTTTCACAAATTAGCTTAATATTGACTTCCACAGAATAGGTGTCTTAGCTGAAGCAAAAACAGTTTATGTTCATCAACACTATTGAACTACAGTAATACCCTACAAGTTTGTAGGTTTCCCAAGGACAAAATTCTCAGTTACACACAAACCATTTTTTTCTCTTTCTAATGTCTTAATATGTTTGGGTTGGTATATAGTAAATTTTGTTATGTTATACTGGAAGGTGGTGTTTTTTGTAAACTGTTCACTTTTTTGCTAAGTTCCTTATTTTTTCATACCAGAGTTCAGATCCTGTTGTAGTCTTTGTAAACTCCAGGGATATGTCTAGTAACTAAAGGGTATTCACTGATGATGTCATTACAAGGTACATGCACTATATAACCAAAAATATATGGACATTTGACCAACACACCTATGTGAACTTGTTGGACTTCCCATTCTAAAACAATGGACATAAATATGTAGCCCCTCCGCTTTTGAGGGTTTAACAGCCTCTACTATTCTGAGAAGACTTTCCAACAGATTTTTGAGTGTGTCTGTGGGAATTTGTGCCAATTTGTTTGGTCAGACAACAATGTTGGATGAGAAGGCGTAGTTCGGAATCAGCATTCCTTATGTCCTTATGTCACGCTGGGAACTCCAGAGATCATGTTTACACTGCTACAGAATCCAGTGGCAGTGTATTTTAGAGCACTCCAGCTGATACTTGGCATTGTGCATATTGATGTTTGGCATGTGTGCAGCTGCTCGGCCATGGAAACCCATTTCATGAAGCTCCCGACACACAGCTCTTGTGCCCATGTTGGTTCCAGAGGCAATTTTTAACTCTGTAGTGAGTAATGTTACAGAGGACAGGCATTTTTTATGCGCCACTTCAGCACTCAGCACTCTGAGTATGTCAAATTTTGACTTATGTGCACCCAGCCACCCATGCAGAAGAAGCTTTAAAACATGCAGTGCTGGTAAGAATTAGAACATTATTTTGGGTAAAGGTTGAATGCCACAGTTATGTTCATATGTGACCTCCTTTTCTTTTAAAGCTTATTATTGCATGTTACTCTGAGGGCTATTAATCCCTTGATGACAACTGGCATTATGGGGTTACACGAGTATAGAAAGCAATCAAGCAATTACACGAGTGTAGAAAGCTGGTGTTGCTGCAAGATGGTGGTGCTCTCCAGACCCTCCTGATAACCATGAGCCAGTGCAAGTCAATTGAGCTCAGTGAACAGTTAAATAAAATTTAAAAAATATATTGAAAATGTAATGTAATACAATTTTAAAATAAAAAATATCCCAGTACTGTCACCATGACATCGTAAGTGGAATCATCCAGTTCAAAGAAAATATGTCCAAAAAATGTAAAAAAATAAAATTGGTGCTGTATCTTCCCAAAAATCCTGGCTTGAAAAGAGTTCCAATACCACCATTTGAAACGCCCTGGGGTTTGATGTGGGTAAAGTGAACTTCAAAGCTGTCCCAAATGGCACATGGGGACTGAATGACCGGTTTTGAAAAAATCGTTTTGAAATAGCAATATGCTACTGGGACGTATTGCCCTGTAACCTGCAAAAAAAGCAAATAAACATGAAGGCATTTGTAGATGAGTAAAAAAAAATTCAAACAAAAGTAAGAAGCTTTTTTTCTATTTTTATAGTAGATGATATGATTAAAATACTAGTATTTAAAGAAAGCACTTTTTGTCCTATAAACAAACAATACTGTATGTAACTTGTGTGTGTTCAGTAAATGAGAGAGACAGAAATTATAGCTAAGCCTGAACACCGCAGAAATGTTCCATTGTCAGAAAGGGTACAAAAAATATAAAAACAGCTCTGTTCTTTCTACATTCTTTAATGTCTATCCATAAACCAATCATTTGACTTCTCTTTGTGATATCAAAGTTAAACATATTTTCCCAAAGGTTTGAATGTTATCATCATAGCCTGTTTTGGTGGATCGGTATGTTTTCTGTAAAGGCAATTATAAGCCGTTTTTGAACATTTAAATCAATTGTATGGAATAATTAAAATGAGTCTGTAGTTTAAATGACTATGTTACTGTTTTTAAACCATTATGTGTGCATTTAAACATGTGTGAAATAGTCATAATAATAGAATTTAATAAGGGTAGGATATGTGAGCCAAATGTCTTTCCTGAGACCAAAGTCTGCTTATATGGTGTATTGCCAATAGCTTTTGCTGCAAATGTTAAATAAAATGACTACAGAATGTTGCCACAGATGCTAAACTATAACGTCTTCACTCATCAGGTATATTTCATTTAAAAGTACCAGAGAGTTCTCCGGTTGGGTTACCGATTGGTAGGATACGAGCTGTTGATCCTGACTTTGGGCGAAACGCAGAAATTGAATATAATATTGTTCCTGGAGATGGTGGAAACCTTTTTGACATCAAAACTGATAACGACACGCAAGAAGGAATATTATTTCTTAAAAGGGTAACTTTAACCACACAAGTATACAATTTTCATATATTATGAAAAGATATTGGCCATTAGTGGTCATTAAATAATTTAGTATCTCCAAATGCTGTAAATATATTGATCTTATTAAAATGCATTATGCATGTGGATATTATAATATGATCTTTCAATTATATTGTAAACAAATGCTATATATATGTTCATTACCGGTCAGAAAAAAATATACTTGCCGTTTTTACGGAAACATTGTTATTTTCACTGATTTTAGAACAGGAACAAGTAGTACAGGAGCATACAAATTGTAGACTGACAGAGATTGGGGAACAGATTGTTGATTGGGCTGTGCGCAAATGTTTTGTGAGTAAAAAAGTCTATGTCAAAGGGAATCAATAATTGTTAAGAAGCGGAACAAGAGAGATATTTAGTTTAGGGTGGAACGATCAAAATTTGGTATTGCTTGCAAAGTAAATGACAGCTCACTAATTTCAGTTGACTTCGTTGTGCATTAGTATTATATTTTAGATAACAAATATATATCCTTGAATTAATTATTATTTTTAGTGGACCGCAATACTTAGTATGTTATACTAATGGCAATGGCTCTTTAAGTCTTTGTTTTTATACTGACATAGCATGTGGCTGGGTATATACATCTGTGCTGCAGGTGCCACTCTGCAGCACCTGATCAGCCCGTGAAGCCCAGTTTGCCAGATAGCCAGTCCCGGACAGTTTTATTCTTTTATTTCATATTTTTCAGTTAGCAGAAAGTGAGGGTACATGTGGTATTGCGATTTAACAAAAGAAATATTTTTTTTAGACTAATAACACAAATACTAACACTCTATTAACTATAACATGCAATGGAATAATACAGATGATACTGTAAGATCTCACATTTCTATTTACCGGTACTTTCTTTGCAAGCAATTTAAAAGAGTAAGGCTCGTAGTGACATTTTCATATTAAGCCACTAGATGGCAGTGCTGGACAAAAAAATATCCAGATAGTTGTCTTATTTTTTGAGCTCTGGTGAAAAACATTTGTGCTGTAATTATTTTTCATCTAACAGCACAACCTACACATGGAAAGATACTCAGAAATACCAAACATATTTGAAATAACACCATAAAACAAAACCATTGTCATTATTGGACATTACTGCAAGATCTTTTAAGATCTTAATATTTTTCAAGTGGAGATTATTAATATGAGCAAATGAACCAATGTCTATGTACTCAGGTAAAAACAGAATCTTTTTATATCTTTAGCCACTGGATTTTGAAACAAAAAAAGCATACACATTTAAAGTTGAAGCTTCCAATGCACATCTGGATCATCATTTTAACTCTGTGGGACCTTTTAAAGACACTGCTACTGTGAAAATTAATGTCTTGGATGTGGATGAGCCTCCCGTGTTCAGCAAACCTTTCTACACAATGGAAGTCTATGAGGACACCCCCATTGGGACAATCATTGGAGCTGTTACAGCACAAGACCTTGATATCGGATCCAGCTCTGTAAGGTCTGTAACACATGACAACACGCTGCAACCGGCGTTTAATATTGTATTCGTTGTGCAGCTGTTTGGATTGTCCAAACTCCCCAGAAATACAATTACCTTGAGAAGGGCTTTAACAATTCTCAGTTTTAGTACTTAAGGAGACAGTGTAATGCTCCTGACAGCCCCAGTGAAAAAAGAATGAATATTAAAGTATTGTGTGAGTATTTTAATATGCATTCTTAAAAAAAAATTCAAGAAACTAATCTGTAGCAGGAAAGCACTCCTGTTGAAATCAATGGGAGCACTTTCCACTAAGGCACATTGGGGGCGTTTTATCAAGCCGCTGCTTACATCATTCCCTGAGCCAATGCTGGAGCTGACTGCAGGTAAAGATATAATATGCAGGGAGATGTGTTTCTGTAACTGCATGTAATCAAAGAGCTTCAGCGGCTTCTCTTATTGCTCAATCCCTGGAACATGTCTTCCTACTGTTGCAGTGAGAAAATCAGTTCACCTCCAGTACATTACTACTCATTTTAATAGTCTTTTTAGACAATGCTTACAGTGATATGTATATCTTCTCCCTTCATTTGTATCCAACAGATACTCTGTTGATAAGAAGACTGATATTGACAACAACTTTGTAGTTGATGCAAATGAGGGGACTGTTGCGACCAATGAGATACTGGACAGAGAAACAAATGCACAGTTTAATATATCTATAATTGCAAGTAAAGATAGTAAGTATAACTGCTGCTATAAGTATGTGAATATAACAATAGTAACATTTTAGATAACTATTATGTGTATATATATATATATATATATATATATATATATATATATATATATATATATATATATATATATATATGACTTTCCATTTGGGAGTAGCTATCATAACTTCTTGTTCTCAGGATGTGAATAGGTTTGGTGAACCAGAAAGATATCTGGAGTATGTTTCCCTCAGACCTCAGCTTCCTTAATGCTAAAATGCCCCTTATTTTTAAATCCGACACATCAAAAACAGTATGCTATACTAACCAAACTTCAAGGTATTTTTAATAAAGATTGTTTTATTATAAACCCTGTGTTTTAGCACAAAACACAAGCAATTCCTTGTTATTATTATTATTATTATTATTATTGGAATAGGATAGAACCAAATAAAAAGTTAAAATTGATACATATGACACCTTGAATGCTAACTGAAGAATAATAGATTGCAAGCTTTTGAGGGTACCTAAAATAATATGCATGGAAAAAATGTAAATGAAAAACATATCCCTAATTTCAAGGTGGCATTATGTCTATCCCATGCATGTTTAAATTCCATTACTGATTTACTATCTACCATTTCTTTTCTGAAGGAACATCTGAAGGATATTCCATTTATGTACCACCCTCACAGAAGTAAAATGTAGACTTTTTTGTTTTGTTTTTGGACAACAAATGTATTTTAATGCCTTTTCAGTATGGATGAAATGTGGAGGGGGGGGCTTTTTACATTAATTCAAATTCTTTCTCACACTCACTCTCACATTATCTCACACCCAATGTCTCACTAGCTTCTCCAACAACCACTTCCATGTCTCCTTCCATTTTTAAGATTCTTTTAAAACAAGTAAGCGTTCCAGTTGATATTTTAAATGAGGCAATGAGGAAATATTTCACACGATTAAAGAACTACATCTGGAAAAGGCTTCAATACTTAGTACTAAGAATGATGCTTCCAATGCTGTGTTTAGTTGCAAAAGTGTTACATTCAGCAGACTAGGTAGAAGTACCTTAAAGGCTGTTATCAGTTATTAAAGAATTATTACACACAAAGTGCCTTGCTCTCTCCCAGATATTGAATTCAGATAAAATGATATCTTAACCCCTTAATGACAAAGCCCGTACATATACGGGCTCAAAATGCATTGTTTTCAACGGGTTTAGGGACCGCCCATTGTCCTTAAGGGGTTAAGATGCGGACAACAAACTATTAAGCAAGATAAACACGAGACATTTGAGAGAAAACCCCTACTGAGATCCAATATAAAACAGTACTCTGTTTCGAACATCTAACAAATGTGTCGGGGCTTGACTAATGTTTGCAGACCCGTGCAACCTATACAGTGTGTATCGCTGCAAGGCATTCTGCATTGATGTTAAATGCGATTTCAACACATTTATTTTGTACAACTAGCGATGCAGTTTTCAGTGAACTTTAGAACTTGTTTTACTTATAAGTATGTTGTTACATTTTAAGTAAGGCTTGATAAAAATGTTACTCGACAAAGGAACACATTTCTTCTAGAAAATACAGCTGAAAGGCAAATCACGAAGCAACGCTTTGCACTAAATATTAATGTGAGTTTTGCCTCCAGATGAAGATATTATTATATGTCAGAAGTTTTGCCGCAGCGTTGCCAAGTGTTTTACTGACATACTTTTTATTCGCAAACTGCACTTGACAGCTACAGACCAAAACCTATTTTACCAGACGTAAAATATTCATGATAATGACAGATGGGATCTATTCTTTTTTGTAACACTAGCTGTCTGCTAAGTTATTTTTTTAGCAGTCTCATATTTGCATGATGTTTCTGAAAAAGAAAATGCTTGTAAATGAAAGTAGAATAGGGTACATCTAATGTATGAAGCAATACATCTTTCATAATAGTTGATCACACCACAGTCACTTTACCAAACTTACCTTAGATAGTGGAATCAGTCCATACATTGGAATCCCCATTAGTTGCTTAAGACACATATTTTAATTGAAAATCAGATGTTATAAAAATAAATTATATATATATATATATATATATATATATATATATATATATATATATATGTAGGTAGAACCTATTTTGTTATAAATAATCATGTGAGTTGCACACTAGCGATACGATGATATATATATATATATATATATATATATATATATATTTCTATATTTTTTTTATTATTATTTCTATATTATTTTTTTTATATACACTATCTTTCCAGTATTTAATTGCAACCTCATAACAAAAGTGGCATCATAAGAATAAATACCACAGCATACGAAAGAACAATAAGGCAGTATGCAAGAAGGCATGGCACACGCAGTAACCTTTACGCTAAATGATGCCATTCTCAATCCATACCTGTGGAGAGCTTGTTAAATTGTATAAACACAGTCAAGCATCATTAAAGTGGCTGCCAACGGTGAGCACAGTACATGCAGGCATGTACAGAAAAAAGTAAAACAAAGTAACAATAAAACATGTAAACACTTGGTTGAGACAAAAAGGATCAATTCTGATAGAATAAAAAATTAAACAAACTATACATGAACATATGAGAATCACCAAATAATGGATACCTTAGATTTAAATATTGAGAAGATCTGTAAAACAAAATGCATCTGTAATGTCCACAATACTGATCCTTACATGTAAGTCCATGCACAATATCCAAAGCATTAATATTCTGCATCAAATCCACCAGGGTGATACTCCCAAAGATCCTGAATCAATAAAGAGTTCATGTATCACGTAGATAAATACTCATTGGTCTGCCATAAGGCATAATTCCCTCAAAGTGGTGTTATATCGAATCACATATCAAAGTAAAGGTGTCTGATTTCAAACTAGGGTTTCTTAAGAGTGTCTGGATAAATTGCATGCAAAACTCATAATCTATTAATAATGTTTATCCATTTGTCATCTAATTATGTATTTACTTCCAGAAGAACGTCTAAAAATGAGATATACGAGTATATTGTAAAGTGAAAACAATCGTCTACATCTTGGTATCCAAATATATTTTGTAGGATTGTAATACTTCTAGAGGCTCAGAACAAAAAAAAAGAAAATGCTGTTGATATAAGTCTGCCAGGATGACACATTATAAACAAATGTTCCACCATAAAAAGATTAGAACATGGTGCCACATTGAACCTCATGGTGTATTACATTTATTTACATAGCGCCAACAGATTCTGTAGGGTTTGTAACAATAAGAGGCAGTGAAAATAAATGGTTTTAAATAACACACTTTAACACATAAAAGGAAAAGAGGGCTCTGCTCTTACGAGCTTACAATCTAGTCAGTGGTTGAGCGGTAAGTAAAACAGTGAAACAGGACTTCTTGGATAGGAATGAGTTGATTGAACCAATGATGATCTGTAGATGTTGTTGATCATTCCGATGGCCCTCTACCCTAGAGAAGGGGTACAGCCCATGTGAAATACTGAATACAAGAGGGTAAAGATGGTAGTGTCCTGAATTTAAAGATAAAACGTACCCTCAAAGCAAAAGTATTACAACGGTCACACGGTCCTTGAGATACATAGAGGCCTCTTTGATAAAGAGTAGATAAAAAAAAAAATAGATAATATAGCTTCAATGTCCTCTTCATGGGGAATACTGTTCATGTTAAGAACGTCCCCAGTGTTGGAATATGATATTCTTTGTGCAGAGACATTCCATTATATACGTTTATACTTACCTGGCCCTTGTTTATTTTTTTTCATTACATCAGTACTTGTCTTTGTACTTATGGTGTTGCTTTTAAATACTTTTTGTTGTTTTATTGGACTTGTTTAACTTTCATTTTGAGGAAACGCATGAGCTATGATGGTAAAGTTGTGTGATGGTTTTCTGCCATGTCGATGTTGGGTACTGTTAATACATGTATTAAAACAAGCGCGTCACAATTACGCATTGATTCCTGCACTTTGAGATCAGCGTTCTTTACTGTAATGTTGGGGCTGTTTATATGTTACAGCATGAATTTTTAGGATGCCACTTTTGTTATTAGGTTGTGGCACCATCTTGTGGTTGCTAGGCAATTTGTATCATGATGTACACTTAGTTTGGACTCTTATACACCTTCTTATCTAAACTATTTTGGTCAGTTTTTTTAGATTGTGTGTTTCCACAAATAACTTCCTTTAAGCCATTTTGTTAACATTTGTTTTATCCTGTATAACCTGGTATTACTTTTTCAGGTAATCGACAGTTAACAAGCTCTGTCCGAATTGTAATTAATGTGTTGGATGTAAATGAGTTCCCCCCAGAAGTTGCTGTACCATATGAGGTGTCAGTATGTGAAACTGCAAAAGCTGGACAGGTATGATGTCAATGTTCAGAATTATGGGTGATGATGTAAGATGGCGGTATAACGTACATGTTATATATTTTATGAGATGGATTCCAGCAGCTGAGGTATTAATACATGCTCTCACTCAAAGGCCAAGAGAAAAAAATATTTAAATTATTCAACCTAACCCTATGGATGAGTTATATTAAAGTAAATCATCATATATGCAGTAGGAAATTCTCAATGTTGAAAAAAACACAGCAGAAACTCAGGGATGCATTTACCCTGAAGTTGCTAGATAGTTGTAAAAGATTGCTGGAGGGGGTGCATCGACAGCGCAGCTTTGGATGAACCTTGCCCCCCATCTAAGGGGTAGGAGTGGTATCCAGGTTTTTTTTTTAGATTACATTGTAGTTTATGCAAATGTGTTATCACTGACATGAACTTGACTATAATTGCAACATTTGCAAATAACTTATATATTAATAAACAAAAAGCGACTCAACTCGACTCACCACCCATCTTTTAGCGCATAGACCCCATTAAATATATAAGCACTGGTATAGCACGTTGCTTTGAAATCTGCTCGATAATGCCTTTAATCGAATTGGAAGTATAAGCAGGACAGCTAAAGAAAAATAACTGCAGCATCTCCAGTTCATACTTTAAATTATCTTTAAGGATAGCTCTGTCAGTTATAGCTGGAAATGTTCTTTAAATTGTAAACAGCTTTCTTCCTGCTGCTTTGTTCCTGTCATTTTTCATGCTAAAAGCCTAACCTATCCCAGAACCGATATTATTCTAGCTTTTGAAGAAGCCTACCATAAGTAGTGTTTACATGAAAAGTAAAATGCTCTCTATGTGGTTTTGTTCAGATCATCCAGATTATTGGTGCCACTGACAAAGATATGTCACCTGCAGGGCAGACTTTCTCATTCAGGCTACCACCCGATGCTTCTACAAACCCCAATTTTACCATCCATGACTACAAAAGTAAGTATTCTGATTATATACATTTTTGCTGTGCGGAAATAGCACTACACAATAATGATTCATGGAACAATCAAATGGATTTGATGTATGTTTCTCCCCACTAAAATATGTTGTTTATTCCACAGCATATTCTTTGGACTTTGGAGATAGAATTCTATTTCCGATAACCTTAGGACAAAACACATAAGTTATGAATCCAGGTTAGGTATTTAGTAGTTTTTTAAGATTTTCTTAGTTTACACTCAAAGTCAACTAATATACCATGATATGGAATTGTATGGCGGATATTGGAACCATGATATGGAATTGTATGGCGGATATTGGAACCATGATATGGAATTGTATGGAGGATATTGGAACCATGATATGGAATTGTATGGGGGATATTGGAACCATGATATGGAATTGTATGGGGGATATTGGAACTAGGGCTGCAACAACTAATCGATAAAATCGATAATAATCGATAATGAAATTTGTTGGCAACGAATTTCATTATCGATTAGTTGAATCGATTATTATCGATTATAAAATGAGGGTTTTTTCAGAGCAAACGCTCTGAAAAATCCCCCTCATTATATAATAGTTTAGTCTGACTCACTGTCTCACAGCAGCAGCTCCTACTTACTCCCCCTCCCTGTAATCACTGTGACAACTGGCCCCGCCCCTTCCTTCTCCAGGCCAGAACCACATGGCTGTGACACTCATCTAACTGTAAGTATATGTGTATGTGTATATATATATATATATATATATATGTATGTGTGTATATATATATATATATATTTGGGCTACTGAAAGTTAGGGGAGGTGGGGGTTAATTTAAGGGCAGTTATGGTTAGTGGGGTGTTTAGGGTTAATTTAGGGGCAGTTATGGTTAATTGGGTGTTTAGGGTTAATTTAGGGGCAGTTATGTTAATAGGGTGTTTAGGGTTAATTTAGGAGCAATTGTGGTTAATGGTGTGTTTAGGGTTAATTTAGGGGATGCTGTGGTTAAGGCGGTGTTAAGGGTTAATTTAGGGGCAGTTATGGTTAATGGGGAGTTTAGGGTTAATTTAGGGGAATCTAAATCCTGGGGGCAGTGAAGTGACATATCTGGGGGTATAAGGTATATACAGTATATAAGGCATATGTGGGGAAGGCAGTGTGGCATGTCTGGGGAGGACGGAGTGGTGTATCAGGTTGTATAAGGCATATCTGGGGGTAGAGTGGCATATCTGGGGGTAGAGAAGTGGCATGTCTGGGAGGCAGGGTGGCATGTCTGGGGAGGATGGAGTGGGGTATCAGGGGATATAAGGCGTATCAGGCACAGTGGCAGATGTGGGAGGCAGCGTGGAGTGGCAGATGTGGGAGGCAGCGTGGCATATGTGGGAGGCAGCATGGCATATGTGGGAGGCAGCATGGCGTGGCATATGTGGGGAGGGCAGGGCATATGTGGGGAGTGGCATGTCTGGGGAGGATGGAGTGGTGTTTCAGGGGGTATAAGGCGTATCAGGCACAGTGGCATGTGGGGGGTAGAGTGGAGTGGCAGATGTGGGAGGCAGCGTGGCGTGGCAGATGTGGGAGGCAGCGTGGCGTGGCAGATGTGGGAGGCAGCGTGGCGTGGCAGATGTGGGAGGCAGCGTGGAGTGGCATATGTGGGAGGCAGCGTGGTGTGGTATATGTGGGAGGCAGCGTGGAGTGCTGTGGTAGGCAGCGTGGCATATGTGGGGGGGCAGCATGGCATGTCTGGGAGGCAGCGTAGCAAGCCTGGGCTCAAATGTGCATATATTGAGGGGCTGGTTGGGAAATAAAGACAAGAAATGTATTATCAAAGTTTTTTTATTCTGCTGTTTGTATTTAACATCATTTGTTTAGTAAATTATTTTAAATAAATGAAAAATTTACATTCATTTTTTTTATCCGATTAATCGATTAATCGAAAAAATAATCAGCCAACTAATCGATTATTAAAATAATCGTTAGTTGCAGCCCTAATTGGAACCATGATATGGAATTGTATGGCGGATATTGGAACCATGATATGGAATTGTATGGGGGATATTGGAACCATGATATGGAATTGTATGGGGGATATTGGAACCATGATATGGAATTGTATGGGGGATATTGGAACCATGATATGGAATTGTATGGCGGATATTGGAGATGACAAGGAGTCTCTGTGTTTGTCAGGCCTAGAATACATACACATGGTAAATATGCACTGTCTAAAAAAGTTACATTGTGTGAAAAGTTTAATTGTTTCTTAAGGGTTAAAACATACATTTTTTTGTACTATTAATTTTTTACTAGTAATACATTTTGAAGCAATTTGTAAATTAGTTTTTTTTCCCGTTCAGACATGAGAACAGGACATGAGATGTGGACATGGAACATGGCAAGTCCAATGTGTATAGTTTCTGAGACTCACTCATATTCAGTGGCATACATATCCATGGGCTTTTACTACCAGTTGTTAATATAATTTACTCAAACCTTTTTCTGTTGCTATGTGGGAAAAATTCCCTTTATTTGGAATCTCCAAATCGTCTGATAACATACATGGCTTTGTAAATGCTGAAAAACATTCAGGGAGGAACTAAAATATTCTTGAACTTTCTACCTTCTGGAATTATTATGTTATAAAATCCAAAGTATGGGGATACTTCTAAATATTCTGCATAACCACTTAAATTGCAACTTGCTTTTTAACAATCACTTCAGGTTGAAGACTTTAAGGCTTTTTTAATGCATTCTCACAGTGCTTCATCAAATGGCATATTTCTTTTTGAAACTATCTAATGAAGAACAAAATAATCCTTCATTACACTTATACTTTATCTTTAATTAGAGTGTATATACAAATAATTGAAACTCTCAGTGGAAAATGCTATGTGACATGCTTTTAAAAATATACAGAATTTTGCTAACTTAACGATTCGTTATTTTTTTGAATTTTATTAGTAGTAAACTATGTTGTGTTGTAAATAACATTCTCGGCTCATACAATACAGATCATACAATAAGAACAACAAAAATGAAATTGTTTATTTAAACTTGCTCTTGTTTAAAATTATATCTAGATATTATTATTAGATGATTGTGAAGTATCCATATTTCTTAGTACTGAAACTTGAACAGATGAACAAGATATCCTTCCTGCCTCTGATTTTTTTTGAGCCAGGAACAATTTCATTATGCAATTAAGAATATATTCTTATTGATACATTATTATTTCTACATACTTGTTTTTGAATGAATACAAAGAAAATGCTTCTTTATATATCCAGGTACAATGTGTATATTTAGTGAGCACTCAGTTCTTAGGAGGTGATTTGTTCTCCTACCCTGTCCATTACATTACCTACACAAAGTGTGTCTCAGAAAACATCTACACATAATTTATAGCACACAACATGTAGGGACCTTTTGTGAGGAGGGGGAGCTGTAGCCTCTCCCCACAAGCAAATAAATGAGTTACCCACAATCAATAATTTAATTATATTAACCATAATGTTTTAGTATTAATTTGTATTTTTAATTTTGTAGACAACACAGCTGGTATACAAGCACAAAGGCATGGATACAGTCGCAGGCAGCAGGAGTTTTACCTGCTCCCAGTGGTGGTAGAAGACAGCAGCTATCCTATCCAAAGTAGCACAAGCACATTGACCATTCAAGTATGCAGATGTGATTCCAAAGGGGTCGTTTTATCATGCAATGCAGAGGCAATCTTCTTACCTGTTGGATTAAGTACAGGTGCTTTGATAGCGATATTATTGTGCATCGTTATACTTTTAGGTAAGTCAAAAGCATGTTGCAATATATGCCGCCAGTGTTCCCCTTTCAGCTACTATAAAGCTTACTATGAACACATACGTAGGAAAAATTATAAAGATTGAATATAGGAAGATTTTCCCGTTATCCTCATTATCCTGTGAGTTACAAATCTCCCCACTTTATCCCCCCTTTGTCCACTGTGAGTTGGGGATAATTAAATCAACCTGACGAGTATAGTCTAAGTCCCATCGTGCATAGGGTGGGGAAAGAGGGTGTGATCATCACCTCATGGTTATTAGGGGATCATAGGGCCCCTGTTTTGTTTCTTTAACACTGTTACTTATTTAAAATGTATATCTATTCAGGGTTAGTAAGTGTTTTTGAGTTTCATGTGAGAACATTTAAGTTTTTACTCCATGCATACTCACACATGAAACACACAACATGTAAAGTTTCATTCTCTCCTGTGCCTTACAAACAACTCACATTGAGGCTTGGTTTCTTAATGAATATACTCAATTATGTAAGTTGGGTCATGGTGTAAATATTCTGCATCATTGAATTTACATATACATGAATATGTGTCTGGTTTACCACTAAAAAAATGTTAACGCATGTAAAAATTAATTCAGCTAGAAAATACTTTCTTAAATTATCCAGTTATTGGGCTCAATTCAATGAGCCATCTCAGTGCTAATTTAATTTAAAGAATGAAAAATTAATGGCTAGCTATTTGATGTCTAAACTTGGAATAACACTTGTTAAATGAAGACTGCAAGTGGTAAAAAAAGGCTAAACAGAGATAAAAAAGAAAAACCAAAAAAACTTCACATAATGCACAATTAAAAAAAAAAAAAAAAAAAAAAAGTAGGTTTCGAAATTTGTAGGTGGGTCTGAACTATTTAAACGCACTTACACATGGGTCCAAAGACCCATTTGACAGGAATATTGCATAGGATATTATAAAAACCCTATTCACTTAATTGATTTGTAGGATTTATGCCACCAAAGTGTTCAAAGTGTAATTAAAAGCAAACACATGAAAATAGTTTCATTGCCGCAGTGTATCGACATCATGTAGGAGATTAACCTATTGTTTCCTAGTTGTTTCACCTGATTGTTTGATCAATGTATGTAGATGCACCAGGCTGGTCTGCAAGCTTTCACAATTTTGGCTTTATGCAGCGTTACTTCTATTCAATAAAATGATTAATGTTTTCTTATTAACTTATTTTTTTAATCAAAATATTTCAATATTTCTTAACAAATTACATAAATATTAATTGTATATATATAATATATAAATTATATATATATATATATATGTCAAAAGAAAGTCATTCAAACTGTTTAGTTATTGAAACTCTTTGGTATGTAGAAGCTGATCTTAAAATGCAACGCAAGTTACTGCATCCTCACTGACATTGTCTTGTCTAATTTAGTTATAGTGGTACTCTATGTAGCATTAAGAAGACAGAAAAAGAAAGATGCTCTAATGACCTCAAAAGAAGACATAAGGGACAACGTTATCCATTATGATGATGAAGGCGGTGGGGAGGAGGACACTCAGGCATTTGACATTGGTGCCCTGCGAAATCCAAAGGTAATTGAAGACAATAAAGCCCGCAGAGACATAAAGCCAGAACCTCTTTGTTTGCCTCGTCAAAAGCCACCAGCAGAATATAACAGTGACATCAGAGATTTTATTAATCAAAGGCTGCAAGAGCATGATGTGGATCCCAGTGCACCACCATATGACTCACTAGCAACTTATGCATATGAAGGCACTGGATCTCTAGCTGATTCTCTAAGTACAATAGAATCAGTAAGTGCGGAGGCAGATTATGATTATGGTTTCTTAAGTGACTGGGGACCGCGTTTTAAAACTTTGGCTGAAATGTTTGGTGAAGAAAATTACAACCCAGACAAAATCACTTAACTTACTGAAGAAAAGGAAAAAAAAAAAAAGCTTTATTCAACGCTATGTAAAAAAAAACAAACAATTTTATATTAAAAAAAGAAAACTTCAATATTTATCATGTTGGGTTTTTTTTGTTTCCCAAAAGACGAATTGATCCTGTCATGATATTTAAGGAATTGTTTCTGCTATTTTTAATTCAAGCTGAGAAAAACTCAGGTCTGTAATGTAAAAATTGCTGTCATGACACTTTTGTGTTTAGTGGCATTTAGTGGCATCATGGTGGAGAGAGGTTGATTTTCTTAATTCCACTAAAGTGCCTATAGAAACTTTTATCTGAGAGAGCACTGGACGTCTATTAATGTAGTAAATAATTATGCAGCAGTAAAGAGTAGAGTACAATGAAAATTACAAATGTGATGTCAAAAAACAACTTAAGCTGATTTTATTTAAAATATTTATACATAAATATAAATAATTTGTGTTGTGTTTTATGTTCAATTTGTTCTATTTAATTTTTCACTGATTTATTTAATTAAAAAAAATAATTTTGTTCACAATTTTTTTTCCCTTTCGATTAAGGAATTGTTAGAAACTCAAATTAGATTAGATTTAAATTCAACATTTTATGCTTAAAAATAAACAGGCACTGGAGCATTTTCTTTGTTTATTTTACTGCAAAATAACGGTTATCTTTGAAAAGGATTTTTGTTTTAAATAATAAACAGCAATAAACATCTTGAAAACAATATTAACAATAGCATACAACCTTATTGTATGTAAAAAAAAAAATAAAAAAAAATAATTCGGTTACTCAACAGAAACATTAGGAATGATATTACAGCACAAAATGACCATAATGCTATCTCTATTTTTGAGTATCCAAATCTGGAATAACATAGAAATGTTTTGAAACATGTTATTGTTATTCACAATATATATTAACATCCAAATTGGAAAATTTTCTGAAAAGTTCGTTTTTCAGTTGAGTCCTATATGATTAATCATTCACACTTTATTAAAAGTGCTTTTGGTGATTTCAAGATCAAAAAACAAAAAAAACTCTGAGTAATTACAATTTCTATACATAGAAGTTACTATACTATATTTCATTTATACTTTATAATCAAAATATACATTGGTTTATTATGGTATTAATAAACTTTTTTTAATTATGAATATAAAAGAAACTCTAAAAAATGAAAATAGGATACTCTGATATACTCTCTTCATATATAATTTCTATCTGCTGTTTGTTTAGGTTATTTATGGTTGTTTTCACATCAATAACATATCAAAGGCATAAGCAGCTCTCTGAATTTACATAGTATGGAATTTTGACATTACCTTGGCATTTTTAGAAGGCAGTTATGCCATTACTGCATTGGAACTTATGGGGTTAATTAACCTGACAGGGTATTCGACATTAAGTACAACTACATTAAAGGTTGGTTATGTAATTCTGAGATTCAAGCACTGGCGGGGATGTGCATGCGAACATGACCACGAAATCGAACACTTGGCTGCAATACTTTGGTGATTTCAGGTGACGTTTCGGTTTTACAATATTTTACTAACAGCACATTGTTTATGTTACAGGAAATAAAACATTTCAACCAGATGTTTGGTGCGCACGTTATTGTCCTCTGAATGATTTTTATTATACTAACAAGTTATGTACAGTATCTGTGTTGGATTATCACATGTCTTCTAAACTCAGGTCACAGAGAAAACACACACATATATATATATATATATATATATATATATATATATATATATATATATATATTGGAGTTTTAATCCACTAACAGTTTATAGGTCCCCCTGGTTTCTTTTGAGGTTTTTTTTTTACTTCTAATTAGCACACAAATCTCTCCTACGTTACACGCAAACACAAATTTCTCTTAAAATGTAAGGGTACTTTAGTGAGTGATCCACTCATGTTTGAGAGCTGTGTGCTCCGTAATTTAAACATATTTGATTGCTAGAGGGTGAATAGACTTATTAATGAAAGTGGTTTAAAAAGCTAAATGTTGTAATCAATTTTAAAGTCACACGCATCTCGTTTTTTGTTAAAATGCTTAATGAAACGTCAAGCCTGTAGTGAATTGTATATCTTTTTATATGGAGTGAGATTATTGCAAGTTCTACAAGTGTTGCCTACTACAACAACCTGGGACAACCGATATTAACTCTTGAATTACACATCACATAAAGGAAAAGCACTCGTCTTACAGGGTTATTGCAACTGAATATAACCAATCTCTTCTCTAAACTACTACATGGCATGAAGACGTGGCGAATAATAAACTTTAGCAATGCATGCACGCTCATCGTGTATCTTATCCATTATTTTCCACCTTATTACCAAGGTGTTTTTATTTAGTGCAATTACACATTGGTGAGGTTTGTTTCATCCCAGAAAAGTTAAGGTCATGAATAAGTGGATAAGTGAATAAGTGGCGGGGCACCTTCCAGATATAATTAAGTTTAAATCGTTGTTTTCTAATAGGTGTGCAAATGCAATCATCGAATGCATACCTGTAGGTTTCCAAAGGACATCCTTCAAAAAAAATATATTCCTTTTGAAGGACGTTTGAAAGGTATCCTACAAACATGACTGCATCTGAAGCACCTTATATTTCATGAAGAAAAAAAAAATCTATTTTCTAAATTGCCTTTGGAAACTTGCAAAGTGTAAGCAAACCGTAAAGAAATAATGTAGCATGTTATGTTTTATGCATCATGAATTTGAAAATACTGAAGATTAATAGCTGGTTTCTGAGAAAATGGCTACTTTATCATTGGAAATAGATCAGATTTCCTCACGCACAGGCTGTCTGGTTTAAGTTTGAATATCTCTAATACAATATTCAAGTGTCACTTGTATGGTTGATTAGCTAAGTACCGTAATTTATGATTTTGTATATATTCTATAGAGATATGTACAGAAAAAGGGAAATAGCCATTTTAGCCCAGAAAAGATATAGTTAAAAAAGATGGAATCCAATATGTAGAATAGACTACTGAGGTCCCTAAAGCATGTGTAATTTTACACATGTTTCTGTGTTGGCTTAATAAAAGGCATCACATAAATACTATATAAGTTCTCAAGTTTTGTTCCAGGAAGCTAGAGATATACACAGATGTGCAAATAAAATAAGACATTTGCACAATCCATGTCCAATCCGAGTTTTGGTCAGCTTTACTTCAAGGGGAACTTTTTGTTACATTTTTTAGCAAGAAGTTGGGAGATACGGCAGAATGGGATATGACCAGCAGCATGGATGAGAACATATGTTAAGTAACTTAGTTTATACGAACTTAGAGATGGAGTCATCCGACATACTTTAGCTTTGACCATGATCTAAGATAGGGTTACAGAATCTTGTCCTTGAGGGTTGCTAACAAGTCAGGAATGATGGATATTCCTGCCTAAAAACAAGTACTTTAGTTTTTAATTAATATGCCTGTGCTCAAGCTAGGGTCTTCTAAAAGTGTGGCCTGTTTGCACCCCATCAGGAATATAATTTTGCAGTCCTGATCTAAATTATGACATCAAACACATCAGAGATGTAAGAGGGCCTAATGTGACAATAATTTAGGGACTCGAGAGACAGACTTCAGTTATGAAGATATCGCTGGTGAGATCATTGTCCTAGGGGGCCAAGTAATACCCAATGCACAGGTTTGAGGAGCTGTAGGAAAGCTATTATGGAGCTCACAAAGTATACTAACCATTTTCATGCTCTGGTAGTTTTTATATTGAATTTTGCAATTCATTTGGGAACATCTCAAAATAGAAAGTATTATTTCAAACTCTTTGTCTGATTACATTATATGCCTCATTATATCCTAATTGCATTGGTTTGAAGGCTTGGAAAAAGTGTCATTTACATGTTTGTTGGAATGGAAAAAAATCAATGTATTTCTCTTAAAGTAGATTATTAACATTCAGATCATAAACAGAAATACAACAGTCATTGTAAATTGTTTTTATAAAGTACATTTGTCAAGCTGAACTTGTTCATGCTATCTCAAATGTCAAGGGAAATAAATTCAGATGAATTAAATTCTGTAAACTTTGATGTTCACATCGACAGTGAAAATTAAATGTTGTTGTTATAAATAATATTACAACACACACAAATGAATATACGCTTATATACGGCTCTCATCTAAAAGACAATGTTAAGCCGAATTAAGTATAACCTTCAATTATTATTTTTTTTCCTTTTAAGTTACTAGATAATGCTGTAGCTGATCAACTCTCAAAGTCTAATATATTCCTACCAAGAGTCCCTTTCAACTACTACTTACATCCAAATGACATCTTGTTGTTTGGGACATTACTAATAAAAGAATATCCTACCTCATGTCCTCTGATAAACTCAATAAATTTACATTTTAATAAAGAAGAAAACAATTCAATTTGAGGAGACAATCTAAACAAAGAGGCTGATGGAAAAAATCAGCCACTGTCAGGAGTGTAGCAGGGGTGGCAGCCCCTGGGACACTTTACTGGGGGAACATCTCCTTACGCAAGTGTTTGGTGTGTATGGGGATATCATAGTGCTGTACAGCCCAAAATCTACTATAATATTTTGATAAAAGACAAAGCAGAAATGTGTTTATAACTTAAATTGTGTAAAAACATACAACTGTGGTGCCATTTGGCCTGGGACTGCACCTGGATATCCAGCACAGATAAAGGAACACAAGTTGTCCAACATTTTTCAATGCTTGGAGATACCACATTAGACCTCATCGTACCAATATTAGACGACAGCTTATATGTCGATATATTCAACTGCAAACAACTGTGATACTCTATGACCTTTTCAAATTCCATTATGTTTGCACTCATTCTGACGCCACTAGTCTTGTCCCTGGTTATCTACTCACACATAGAGTAGATTGTAACTTTACGTTAATATCTTCGCTTGATTGTAATTGTTAATATTAACCACAGCGCCATATACATTAACTGGCTGTACACCAAAACACTTTGAGAGGGAAACTGTCTCTGACACAAACATGGTGACAATTTAATATGCTGTCATTTTATGCGAATACGATTCCTTTTAGGAGTGCTTATGTAAGATAAGGGGAAAAAAAACAGACAATAATAGTGTAGCGTGTTTACAAAAAACAAAAAATAACTATATGGTGTCAGTTGCACTCACAATAGTGCCGAAAATATTCTTGCGCTTCTTAAAGTGTTGTGTAGCTAAAAACAGAAGAGACACAACCAATGGTGTAATATTGTTGATCAAGAACTTATAAGATGGAATAAAAAGGATTGTACTCACAAGATTCCATGCACATCCATATATGTGCAAAAGATGCTCAGGGAGGGGATATAGGAACCCTTCTGTGTCCAGAAGTTGTCTTCCTGATATGGCGTTTCCAAGGATGTACTGCAGCTTCCTCCAATAGAACCCAATGGATACAGACCAAATTTATTGGGGGAACTAGCCCCTAAAATTATCTAATATAATAATATTAAAACATTTAAAAACATCTAGAAAAATAATAAAAGTCCTTCCTCGACACGTTTCGCCTCTGTTGGCTTCCTCAGGAGCTAAAAAAAGTACTTTGTTGTTTTTTCCATTCCCTTTTTATATGTGTATTGGTCCTCCTTCTTCCTGTACGTGATTCCATGTCCTGCTTCTTCCTGTGCGTGATTCCGTATCGTCATGACGCCAATCGCCATTGGTTGTGTCTCTTCAGTTTTTTGCCAACTTTTTGGCAGTTCAATTTTTCGTTTCCTATGCCTTAAATGCATCATGAATCTAAAGCTACTGCAAAAATTGGTATAGGGAATGATGAACATTGGAATAATATCAGGGGACAGTTGGCATGACCTCAGCACATGCCCCCCAGGCCCGCATGTACAAATACACACACACTTGCCCGGACCCCAGCTTGCATGTAGTGTTAGCTACTGCATTCTATGAAGTTAGTAAAAATGTAGATCTTGGAGTGGCAGTAGATGTGATCTATTTGATACTGGTTCACAAAAAAGGTTACTATACATATTGGCAGGAATAGGCTTAGGGGCAAATGTATTTGGTTTGGAAATTGGCTAAGGTCAGTACCTCAAGGGTCTGTGCTGGGTCATCTTCTTTTTCATTTGTCTATTAATGCTCTCCCATATTGCATTGAGAATCATGTCTCAATGTTTGCAGATGACACAAAATTAGGTAGTATAATACAGTCTAACCTTGATGTTGCTTCTCTGCAGGATGATTTTGATGAGTGAGGTTCAATTCATATAAATGTAAAGTTATGCATTATGGGGAAGCTAATAACAATACATCAATAATTGTAGATGACAGACTACAACAGTGTGCAATGCTAGTCAACAGAAGCAAAGGCCAATAGAATGTTGGCATGTATAAAAGCGTACTAATTTATAGGAGTAGAATAGCATCTTGCCTCCTGCAGTCCTTAAAACTGACATTATGGAACTAGAAAAGGTGCAAACGAAGGCCTCAAAATGAATAAGGGGATTGGAAGATCTTAGCTATTAAAGAAGACTAAAAATATATTATACATCTTACTAGGCTATAGATACCTATTTTTCAGTATTTGCCTTGCTAATATTTTTCATATTATTTTTTACTGAACTAAAAAACTAATTTTGACTTTTTCATCAATATGTAGATTGCACATCAGTGGTATTTAAGACAACTATTATTTAGGATTTTAATAAATGATAATTCTTTAAATGCAAAATAGCACAAATGCATTAGTAACATTTTTTTACATTTTATTTTTAACCAAGTACAGCCTCGTAATCACTCTAACGAGCTTTATAATTTCACACCATTTCTGCTGCTCAATTTTAGTCTGCATTATGTCTCAAGTTTAATTAAAAGAGGCTGATTAACATACTCTTCTTGAATTTATTTCTTATTGTGGGGAAAATTATATGGAACAAGCATAAAATTGGAATAATTAGAAAAATAGTTGAATATGGCATTTACATTCCAGACAATTAAATACTATGGCTATATGACATCGTTTAGTCTTTTGGAATATGAAGAAGTAGAGACATATACAATTGTATGTAGGCATTAGCCTAGTAATCTCATTGCACTGGTACTCTCTGAACAGAAACAACCAAGTGGGCAATTACTCTACATCCACCAATATCCCCACACACATTTCCTTTTAAACATTTTTTACTGCAAGCATTTAGGGGACTTATATATGAAAGACACGATTGCTCAAAGTTGGCCCCTAAGTGTATTTAATTTTTTAATGTTAACCTCCTCCATGCTACTGGAATGGGATAGGGGTGAGTGTCTCCCATAGGTTATTTTTTATTATTTAAAGAAACGTGAATGAACCTAAAATCACGTGCTATGTGCTGAAGAAGCCAAGTCGGCGAAACACATTTGGAAGGAGCTATTTGGACTATTCTATATTCCACAATCGGTGGAACACTTTTCTATTTGTGGTTCTGTTGGTATGAATGTGCACATTTGTTTATGGTAAGGTTTTCTTTATTAAAATGGACTGAAACATTGAGGATCTGGATACCACCATCATGTTAATATATATATATTATATATATATATATATATATATATATATATATATATATATATATATATATATATATATATTGTGACAGAAAGGCCGGTACAATAGTGGATGGGCGGTATATACGCCCTACTCTGGCTAACTTTCTGTGTCCTTATGTGTAAAATTGAAGTCCCAGGGAAAGATGTTGTTTGACTACAAACTGCATTACTGGCAGTTTGCAAAACATGGTAAGGGTCCCTGGGGCGGAGCATCTGGAAGAGCAGGGTGGGCCAGTGCTCCAACAGCACTAATTGCTGTATTGATCCAATCCAGAGTCTGCATTCTGGACAGGAGCTCCACAGGTGTGGACTAAGTAGCAGCTCACCTGTGGTTGATTAATTAGCAGGCAGAGGGTAAAAGGAACTGAGCCTGATTCAGGAAGAAGCCATTGTTATTCCAGCTGGGAGAGCTGAGGAACTGAGGAGTGTGGTTTCTCTCTGAAAAGCCATTTTGATGGAAACTTGTGACTTGTTGGCAGGTGAATGTTTGAAGCTCTTTTATACTAAGTCAGTGCTCAAGCAAAGACTGTAATCCTGTGCTGCTTATAACTGCTGCTGTTTCTTCCTGTAAAATAAACATTGATACTGAGCTGGATGTATCCTGGGCTTCATTTACCCTAGAAGACTGTGGTAACAACCGAGATCCTTGACAAAAATCCCAAGGAAAAGGGAGGCCTGTCGCATATGGTGGAGAATGCGGGCATCCACGTAAGTCTGTGGGTAGAAGCCATTTACAGCTCACCATGGAGGAAGTTATTAAAGCACTGATCCAGTCTACTTCTGCACAGCAGGAAGCTAATAGGAGAGCTGCAGAAAATAGTGCAGCCCTACAGCAGCTGGTGCTGGCTCAAGCAGAGAATGCTATGATAATGGCCAAAACACAGAAGGAAAGCACTGAGACCTTGGTACAGCAGATTGTTATGACACAAGCTGAGGCATTCAGAGTGACCCGTGAGGAACAGCAAACCGCTACCCATGCGCTACAGCAGGAGATTCACGCTTTGTCTGAAAAGCTGAACTGGGACTCTGAAGGGACCTATCAAGGACCCAAGGTGATTCGGGCAAGTCACTATCTTCAAAAGATGACTGCAGTAGATGACACTGAGGCATATCTTCTGGCTTTTGAACGCACAGCAGCGAGAGAAGGATGGCCGGCAGCTGAGTGGGCAAGCATACTGGCACCGTTCCTGAGTGGAGAACCCCAGAAGGCCTACTATGACTTGGAGCCAGCACAGGCCAGTAACTACAGCAAGTTGAAGGATGAAATCCTGGCAAGGCTTGGAGTAACCTCAGCAGTACGTGCACAAAGGTTCCATTCATGGTCATATTCCTCTGACAAAGCTGCAAGATCCCAAATGTTTGACCTAATACATCTGGCCAGGAAGTGGTTACAGCCGGAGGTCAACTCAGCTAGTCACATTGTGGAACTCTTAGTAATGGACCGTTTTTTGCGGGGCTTGCCTCCCACTCTGCGTAGATGGGTTAGTCAAAGTGACCCTCAGACAGCAGACCAATTAATTGCTTTGGTGGAGAGGTATGTAGCTGCAGGAGAACTTGCACGTCCTGTTTCAACTGAGCAATCCCGCAATCAGAAGATCCAAGATCCTGGGAAAGCTGGTAAGACTGTTCATGATTTAAGGGGTACTGAAGAACGGCAGGTATATGCACAAGACACCAGAGATGTTATTCCAGGAGTCCGAGCCGCGTTCAGACATAACAAACCTGGGAAAAGAACTAATTGGGGATATGACTATGTTATCAAATGTTATAAATGTAACGAGGTTGGTCATACAGCCAAGGACTGCCCACTCAACGACGAACGTATGGAATGCAATATGGGGGAAAATCCATGTTCTCTTTATCAATGTGTTGGTTCTGCTAATAATGATAATTCTCATTGGTGTTATGTGAATGTAAATGGGAAAATGTCTAGAGCACTGCTAGATTCAGGGAGCATGGTGACTTTAGTAGCCAAGTCGATAATACCTGAGGTAGAAACAGATCATGTACATAAAATGGGAATTATCTGTGTACACGGTGACAAGCGAGAATATCCCACTGCTGAGGTACAAATTGAAACTGAGTATGGTAATATAAAATATAGAGTAGGTGTAATGCCCAGTTTAGCACATGATGTGGTGATTGGACGAGACTTCCCCAACTTTCTCCAGCTGTGGGGATCCACAGAAAACTCAGGCCATACCTCATTAGGAAGCAGTCAAACTGGTGAAGGGTCTGTGTTTCCCTTTTCTGATGTTGATTTGGAAGACGCTCTGGATGACATGAGACAAAATAAATGTAAAGCTTTCCACCCTTTACCTGTGTTAGTAGGGGATAATACTGTTGGAAACAGAGAGGAGGCTGGTACTAGCACAGAGAAGGAGGATGATTTCCCAGAGTTAGGGGTCAGTCCGGGTAATTTTAAATGTGCTCAATGGGAAGATCCTACATTAGTTGCTGCTAGAAATAATATTCAAGTCACAAATGGAGTTGTTAATCAGCCAGAAAACAGATTGCCCAATCCCTACTTTGAAGTAATCAATGATCTGATATATAGAGTAGAAAGAAAGGGTGTAGATACCACTAAACAGTTATTGGTTCCCCAGGCTTTCTGAAAAATCGTACTTAGTCTTGGACATAGCCACATTTTGGGTGGACACCTGGGAGTAGAAAAAACACGAGAGAGAATTCTTAGACGATTTTACTGGCCTGGGGTATTTGCTGCAGTAACAAACTATTGTTCCTCTTGTCCTGAGTGCCAACTCAGAGCCCCTTTCAAGGCTTTTCGTAGCCCACTGATACCTCTACCTATAATCGACATACCCTTTGAAAGGATTGCTATGGACTTAGTGGGGCCATTGGTAAAATCAGCTAGGGGACACCAATATATTTTGGTTGTTATGGACTATGCAACTCGTTATCCGGAAGCAGTTCCCCTACGTAATATGTCTGCAAAGTATATAGCAAAAGAGCTCATGTTAATGTTTAGTAGAGTGGGTATTCCTAAAGAGATACTAATGGATCAAGGAACCCCGTTTATGTCCAAAGTCATGAAAGAGTTGTGCAAATTCCTTCAAGTGAAGCATATTAGGACCTCAGTTTACCATCCCCAGACTGACGGTTTAGTCGAGAGGTTTAATAAAACTCTAAAAAGTATGTTACGGAAAGTGGTAGACACTGATGGCAAAAATTGGGACTTTTTGTTACCATACCTAATGTTCTCCATTAGGGAAGTTCCCCAATCCTCCACTGGCTTCTCACCCTTTGAGTTATTATATGGGAGACATCCTCGTGGATTGTTAGACATAGCTAAAGAGACATGGGAGCAGGAAACCACACCTTACCGAAGTGTGATTGAGCATATAGCACAGATGCAGGACCGAATGGCAGCCGTCATGCCTGTAGTCAGAGAACATATGCAGAAAGCTCAGGAAGCACAGAAAAATTGCTATAATCGTAATTCTAGGATCAGGGTATTCCAACCTGGGGACAGAGTACTAGTGTTGGTTCCTACAGTGGAGAATAAGTTTCTTGCAACTTGGCATGGCCCCTATGAGATCATTGAAAAGGTGGGAGAGGTTAACTATAAAGTAAGGCAGCCAGGTAGGAGAAAACCTGAGCAGCTCTATCATATCAATTTGTTAAAACCTTGGAAAGATAGGGAAGTCTTAACCGCTTTGAAGCCCCCAGAGCCTCCCATCCCTGATCCTGAGGTAAATATTCCAGAAACACTCTCAGGGCATCAGAAACAAGAAGTCAGAGATTTTGTCAGGAGAAACAAGGACATTTTCTCTGCAGTCCCAGGAAGGACTAGTATCATCAAACATAATGTAATAACAGAACCCGGGAAAAAGGTAAACTTAAAACCATACAGAATTCCCGAAGCTCGGAGGAAAGCTATAACCTTGGAGGTGGAAAAAATGTTAAAGCTGGGGGTAATTGAAGAATCCCATAGTGAATGGAACAGTCCTATTGTGCTGGTTCCAAAACCTGACGGCACTATAAGATTCTGTAATGATTATCGTAAGTTAAATTGCATTTCAAAATTTGACACATATCCGATGCCTCGCGTTGATGAATTGATAGAAAGGCTGGGGAAGGCTCGTTACCTGACGACCCTAGATTTAACAAAAGGATACTGGCAGGTCCCACTCACTGAACAGGCAAAGGAAAAAACTGCTTTTTCAACACCAAATGGTCTTTTTCAATATACTGTATTACCATTTGGGTTACATGGGGCCCCTGCCACTTTTCAGAGGATGATGGATAAGATTCTAAGGCCTCACGTCCGTTATGCTGCAGCATACCTCGATGATGTTGTTATCCATAGTACAGACTGGGAATCTCATCTCCCTAAAGTTCAAGCTGTACTTAATTCTATTCGCTCTGCTGGCTTAACTGCCAATCCTGCCAAGTGCACTATTGGCCTTGAAGAGGCAAAGTACTTGGGCTATTCGATAGGGAGAGGGTTGGTTAAGCCTCAGTTGGCAAAAGTGGAATCTATACAAAACTGGCCTCGACCACTCACAAAAAAGCAAGTGAGGGCATTTTTAGGGTTAACTAGTTATTATAGAAGGTTCATTCGTGATTTTGCTACTATTGCAGGCCCTTTAACTGACCTTACAAAAGCAAGATCCCCGGTTTCTGTTAAGTGGTCTCCAGAAGCTGATCAAGCTTTTCATACTTTAAAAGGAGCTCTCTGTGCTCAGCCGGTCTTGGTAACTCCAGACTTTTCTAGAGAATTTATGGTACAAACTGATGCTTCTGATGTTGGCTTGGGGGCTGTCCTTTCCCAAGAGTACCAAGGTGAAGAACATCCTGTTTTTTATTTGAGCAGAAAACTAAACCCACAAGAAAAGAATTACTCCATAGTAGAGAAGGAGTGTCTGGCGATTAAGTGGGCTTTAGAGGCTCTTAGGTACTATCTTCTGGGGAGGAAATTTAGATTAATTACCGACCATGCTCCTCTAACATGGATGTCTCAAAATAAAGAAACAAATGCAAGGGTAACCAGGTGGTTCCTCAGTTTACAACCCTTCAATTTTACTGTGGAACACAGAGCAGGTCTTAAACAAGGAAATGCGGACGGGCTCTCCAGGGTACACTCCTTGATATCCATGGTCGCTCACCCCTGTAGGAATGAGCTGGGGGGGAGGATATGTGACAGAAAGGCCGGTACAATAGTGGATGGGCGGTATATACGCCCTACTCTGGCTAACTTTGTGTGTCCTTATGTGTAAAATTGAAGTCCCAGGGAAAGATGTTGTTTGACTACAAACTGCATTACTGGCAGTTTGCAAAACATGGTAAGGGTCCCTGGGGCGGAGCATCTGGAAGAGCAGGGTGGGCCAGTGCTCCAACAGCACTAATTGCTGTATTGATCCAATCCAGAGTCTGCATTCTGGACAGGAGCTCCACAGGTGTGGACTAAGTAGCAGCTCACCTGTGGTTGATTAATTAGCAGGCAGAGGGTAAAAGGAACTGAGCCTGATTCAGGAAGAAGCCATTGTTATTCCAGCTGGGAGAGCTGAGGAACTGAGGAGTGTGGTTTCTCTCTGAAAAGCCATTTTGATGGAAACTTGTGACTTGTTGGAAGGTGAATGTTTGAAGCTCTTTTATACTAAGTCAGTGCTCAAGCAAAGACTGTAATCCTGTGCTGCTTATAACTGCTGCTGTTTCTTCCTGTAAAATAAACATTGATACTGAGCTGGATGTATCCTGGGCTTCATTTACCCTAGAAGACTGTGGTAACAACCGAGATCCTTGACAAAAATCCCAAGGAAAAGGGAGGCCTGTCGCAATATATATATATATATATATATATATATATATATATATATATATATATTTAAAATAATATATATATAAAAGTTCTTCAAGGTGCACTTGTGCAAAGTCAGGGATTTTGTAGGCATATATTTAGGTGGATGATTAAACAGTTATACCAAACAGGTGTTAATGATCATCACATTAATATGTAGGTTAGAATACAATCATTAACTGAAACAAAAACAGAAATGTAAGAGGAATAAAAATGGGTGAGGAACAGCCAAAATCACTAATAAGGTGAGGTTGCTGAAGATAGTTTAATGTGAAAAGTCATACACAATGACAAATCTGAGCACAGCAACATGACACACGGTAGTTACACTGCATCAGCAAGGTCTGTCCCAGCAAATATCAAGGCAGACAGGAGTTTCCAAAAGTTCTGTACAAGCTCCTTTGAAGAAGCACAAAGAAACGGGTAATGCTGAGGACAGTAGACGCAGTGGTTGGTCAATGAAAACTTTGTGCAGCAGATGAAAGACACATCATGCTTACTTCCCTTCATAATCGAGAGATTTCCAGACTTGATGTTGAGACGAGGGCTCTGTGGGGGCTATACCATCACTTCCAAGACTCCTCGTTTTTATTTACGCTGAAGAACGTTCTTAATGATTTTGGTTGTATGTTTGCGGTCATTGTCAAGCTGCAGATTACATTTGGGGCCAATTAGATGCCTCTCTCTGAGGTACTGCTAGATGGATACGTATCTGCCTGTACTTCTCAGCATTGAGGAGACCATTTATTCTAATCAAGTCTCCAACACAATTTGCAGAAATGCAGCCCCAAACATGCAAGGAACCTATACCATCCTGCAAGCATTCAATCTGGTAATGCCTTCCAGTCCTTTGGCAAACATACTGCATTCTGCTATAGCCAAATATTTCAAATTTTGACTCATCAGACCAGAGCACCTGCTTCCATTTTTCTGCATCCCAGTTATTGTGTTTTATGAATAGTTGGGTTACTTGTCTTTAGAGCTTGTCTCTGCAACTAAGTGTGTTTGTTCCTGCTCCTCCTTTCCCTACCCTGAGTCCTGCAACAGTTCCCATTCCTGTACCAGTAACCTGTTGCTGTTCTCGGCTTGTACTATGACCATGTCTCAGTCTCCAGAACCCGTTAACCCGTTGCTGACCTTGGCTTGTACTACGACCACGTCTCAGTTTCCAGAACCCATTTACCCGTTGCTGACCTCAGCTTGCGCTACGACCACGCCTCTGTCTCTTACTGACCCCGGCTTGTTCTGAGACTACGTATCTGGTTCCTGATTCGCCTGCTCTACAGCTCCCAGGTTGTTGTTCCTGGCCTGGTGTTCCATGCTGCCTGGAGGTTCATACTACTCTGATTCAGGTAGGCAATGCGTGCCTCTTGCCAGCCGAAAGCTGACATCTTCCGATTGCAAAGTAAGCATGATGTGTCTTTCATCTGCTTCACTAAATTTCCTTGGCTGACTGTGTCTAAGGTCCTCAGAATTGCCCGTTTATTTGTTCTTCTTCAAAACAGCATGGGCAGAACATCTGGAAACTCATGTCTGCCTTGAAATTTCTGCCTGGGTTAGACCTTGCTGCTGCACTACATTGTGTCTTAGTGCAGCGCTCAGTCTTGCCATGATGTGTGACCTTTATAAGACCCCATATTTTGTGAATTTCACATAAGGACATGGGAGTTCATGTTTTCCTTGCACACCTTCGCCTGTAATTCTTAGAAAGTAAGGTTGCATGTCCTCACAAACAACTCACACCTCAGTGAAGCTGCAAGTTGTTTCCCCGGTGGTAACATGCAAGGGGATGTGACTGTGGTAGAGTCTGGTCAGTCGAGTTAACCCTTAACGACCACTTGACTCCTTAGTGACTAGAAGCAAATATGTTAAAAAAAATATTGAAGTATCTTGTCAATAAGTGTAAAATTGCCTCATTGGAGGTAGCCATACTGTAGATTCTCTATGTACAATATGGGATTTCATTTTTTTTAGTAGTTTCATTTACAGACCAACAAAAAATAAGTAATATGCTTCTTGGTTGGCTAGGTTTAGCATTTTACCTTAGGATTGTGGAAAAATAATCATTCTGATAATTTGCCTTGGCTGCCAATCCATATCTACTTATACCATAGATATCAGTTGCAAAAACATTCATAGGTAAATATATAATCCGTTTTGTGGGTGAACTTTTAATCTAAAAAATAATTCTGTTGTGCTACTTGTTTTGGGAGCCATCTTTCCTCTGCATCACATGATTTAAGTAACTACCTCACTCTAAGATATTTGTGATCACATCTTCACTGAGCATCTGTATCTCAATAAACAATCTCTAACACTAGAGCTCTCTATGCAGTCTTCTTAAAGAATCCATAAAAAGACCATGAAACATGTTTTAACTTGCATCTTGAGCTAACAATTCAAGTTTGAGACTGGCATCATTAATGCATTATGGGACGTGTGAGATTGTGACCAGGGTCCTCTTTTCTTAATGTAACAGTTTGTCTTGAATATATGTATTGGAAGAGGTGCTGGATAAATTGTTGGTATTATAAAAAAAAAAAAAATATATATCAAAATATGAAATTCACCATGTTGTTGGTGAATGTTTCATTATTAAAATTTGGAAATGGGACATTATCTAAAAATAAAAAGTGGCTTTCCATGTTGGATTCAATATGGTTTTGTCTTAGACCTGAAAAGTGCGTTAACTAAAGACTTGAGGTTCAATTCATAGATACATGTACCAAACACACAAAAAAAAAAGCTTATAAAAATTAAACACTTTTAAATACTTTTAAACCCCTGCATATTATGTTTCCCGTCATAGGGAATAACATTTGTAATTAGAAAGATGTATTGCCAACAGCTAATTTTCTATGGAATGCATATACACAAGTTGCATAGCTTTTAATTTATGGATATGATATTATGGATCCCACGTCACGAGTTGAACATCCACAAGGCATCCCAAAATAAAACTAGTATATTTCAGAATGAGAACATTGTATGGTTATCATAAAATGTTTCCCGCATTGTATTCCTGTGTGTAATTACTCTTGTAGATATTACCTCAGCTGAGCTAAGGTTTTAAGGTAAATTAAATTAAAATGTTTTAGACACCTTGCAGTAGTATGCATGAATAATTAACGTATTTTGGTATCAGTTGTATTTAAATTATTTATGTAATTATAATAAAATATTACGCACATCTGAATTTTAGATTTAATCATGACAGAGCTTATAAAAAAAAAAAGTGTTATCAAAATTTAAGCCTGTGGAGAATTCAATGCCCTGTATTAGAGAACAAGCTTATAATTATAATATCAGTGGCATAATATGTTTTTTTATCTCAAGTGGCTTGAATAATTAATGTGATTAGAGAGTATGTATAATGTCTATAACCAATTGCTTCAGTAACTCATTTATTCTTTTTTTTAAAGACTTTTAGAACTTATATGATTAAGTAATAGGAATGTAAAGCCATACATTCCTGCTTAAAAAATATTCATATTTGGAGTTGGATAATAAGCTAGTACCAAATTCTGAAACATGTTTTACTTTTGGCCAGCAAAGTGGTCAGAAAACCCCCCCTTTTCTTGTCTAGATTCAGATGTACAGAACTTGTATCCTATGGTTAACTGGAGTGACTAGACTCAACTGAAGTTATATGCCTTGCATGCTTACGTTTGCAAAACAACTTGTAGATCCGCTAAAACGTAAGTTGCTTGCAAGAGCAAGCACGTTCAATGGGAATGTGCATGTTTTTGTCTGAAACTTTCAGAATTTTTGTAACCCTCCCACCCAATACACAAACAATGTGAATTTTAGGAGGCAACAATTTCTCCCATCTTTCCCCACCATGTTTGCTATGGGGATGGGGTAATTAAATCAATATGGGAGGACTAAAGTCCCTAAGTAACCCCTCTCTCTCCCCCAACTATCGCCTGCTTGAATGGATGGAGGGTTGAAAATTATGAAATTACGATATTGGAGACCCTAACCCATGCCTCACCCTCATCCAATTCCAAATGGAACGAGGAGCATCCTTTCCCCACTTCTCCTCGCACTGAGGGGCTTAACAAGTCTACAAAACCCTTTGGAGGAGAATGCATCCCATTCCAATTCCCCATGCTCCATTCATCCTTACTATATGGGATGGAGGTGAGGTAAAGACAAAAATGCATTGCATCTCCCCATTGAGTTAAATCAGCCCCATTTAAAACAAAATCTGTTTTCCAACCATAGTTGGGGAAGGGGAGGTGCTTGCAAATCTCCTACAATCCTTTGAGGTTTTTCGTTACTAGGAATGTAGTTGTTACGCTCATCCTGTAGGTAAATATATATTCCAGTGTGTGATGTAATGCAGGGACAGTGCAGGGCCTGGTCAGAAGAATAGTAGCAGTCAGAAGTGTAAGGCCAGTAAGGGTCTACAAAAGGAGATTAGTCTCTACTATTCTTTGGAATCCGGAGGAAGCAAAGAAAACAAGACAGATAGAACGTGAAGTCCAAGAGACTACTAAAGGAAAACTAGCAGTGGCACAGAAGGGGGGTGAAGTGCAGATAACAAGAGGCATGGAGGGAATTGGTCTTCTGCTAACAGAGTGGAGATGAACCGACAAGGCCCAGTGTGAGAATAGAAATGCAGACAGTCAGACAAGGTCAGAAGAAAGCTGAGGTCAGAACTGGAGATGGTCAGACGAGGTCAGCAGCAAGCCAAAGTAAGGTAAAAAAAATGCCAATCCAAAAACTGCACTTCTGGGATGCCTGTCCCTTTAAGAAATTACTGTATGGAACTTCTACACTTCCATACAGCAGAAGACTCTGTTTTTGCAGGCATACTCAGAGTTCCAGAGGGCCACGTTGAAGTATTTCTGGTCGGTGTTGTGCGGCACGGAGGGGCTGTCCGGTGGCACGAAATACCAGCTAATTTGAGATTTGAGTGATAATGAGAGTTAGCTTTAGAAAATTTGTGAGTTGAACTTTTGTCCAACTCATGCAAGTTGCCAGCAATAGCAGTTTAGTGAATAGACCTGGGTGTAGCACATTAGCTTTTCTAAATAACCATAAAAAAGAGTCATAAAAACAATACTAAAAGATATAAATTTAGCCCATTGCCGTTTCTATAAATGTACTGGTATGTCCACAAAAAAGGTGACAGGATGTCACTTAGGGGGAAATAATAAGTCTAGTCTTTATTAAACAGCATGGGCTCTCAGCAGAAATAACCATTGCTGGTTTCCTGCTATCAGTTCAGGAATAATGCTAAACCGTTATTGTGTGAATCCTAAATGTCGATCCTGACACCCACCCCAATAGGACTTGTGAGGGATGATGAGACCTAAGGGGAGCAATGAAAGACGTAAGACCATGATGTTATCTCTTATTGCCCCCCACCCCCCTCCCGGCTTTCTGATCAACAATGCTGGGCTATGGAAATCATAGGAAGATCAGAGGTTGAAGAAAGAAACAAGCATGTGGGATTTTGCTGTAATTAGGGAATATTGCTGAACATAAATTAATTTATAGTTCTGCAGTGGCATTTACTCTGTAGAAGAAATCCTAAGCACAATTGCAAAAGAAAGTATAGCAATCATAGTTATTACTTTTATGTGTTTCTATGGTTTCAAAAGAAGGCTCTAAATGACCTGAAAAAAATGATGAATAATTGGGTGAGGAAATCACGAACGGACAGGGGGAATCATGGTTGAACTAACATATAGTTAAATATGGCAGAAAAGCTATGGTATTAAGGGTATAAAAAATCATTGGTTCCAAGGAGAATTCTGGCCCTTCTATAGGAGAGGTAACAATAAAAGATAATATTAATAATAAAGTAATAGCTGTGCTAAATAGGTTTATGTATATATAAATATATATGTATATGCCCGCCAATAGAGAACTGGTATTTAGCCCGGCACCAAATCACTTGCAACAGTAAGGAAAGTGGGACATCTGTATTTTTTATGCTTCATGTTCACGTTCAGTCTCTATGCTATGTTAAGTCTGACAAAGTCGTTTTCATATTACAGCTGCTCAAAGCCTAGTTTTCCTTATAGCACGTGCCCGTTTTCACATTACATCTGTAATTAGAAGGGAATCCAGTTCAATAATGTTTAGTGTGAGGGTCTGATAGCATAGTGATTAGCTCATTAGCTTAGCCTAATAGAAGCTCTGTTTGCATTTCTCAGTTTAAGCAAGCTGTTCAGCTGTGACTTTTATCCATGTATATCCCATTTCCAGGGGTGTGCACATCTCTGCCCAATAATTTAACAACTGTCTCATGAAGCGGACGAAAGACTACATAAAACAAGTAAAGAAACACCTAAGTATAACTTTGTTTACTGTTGGAAACCCCAGTTTCACAAACCATTGAGACATTTATTTACAGGCACAACAGAAAATTGATTGCACCATAATTACGACGGGATATGCTATAATCTTGACTAGGTACATACTCACATAACCAGTTTTGTGGAAATGTAACAGCCCAGTCATTCATACCAACTAGACCCTCTTTCTTTCTGCTTACGATGCCAAATAATATAATATACCCGAGGGAGTGGGCTTTTCTTAGCTTGAAATGCTGCCAGTCTATGTACGTTAGAAGAATGTATTTTTCAAATATAGTCGACTTGTGTCCCTAAAACACATTATATAGTTTCACTTCAATAAACTTTCTTATATATATTTTAATTTTTAAAATTATTTTAATGTGCATTTTGTATTCTATGGGACAAATTACATTTCTGCTCCAGTTTTTATATCAAAGTTAACAAATTATCAAAATCAAAACATACTTTGGCAGCTAGGTGTCACTGTTATATCACATAAAACAATTATACTGCATATGCACTATATGACCAAAAGTATTTGGACACCCCTCCTAATTACTGTGTTTAGGTCTTCCCCAGTCCGTTGTAAGTTCTATTTTTGTAAGGTGGAAGCATCTAGAAGCAACAACAGCTCAGCCACAAAATGGAAGACTACGCACACTCACAGAGCGGTGCTGCCAGTGCTGTTTAATATTTGACAAAAAGTGATCAGTAAAAATGTATACTAGATGTGTGCCTAAATTTCAATTTTTTTTATAATTTCTTTGAAAATTTTAATTTCTCCAAAAAATAAAAATTGAAATAATAAAAAAATACACCCTATATATTTCTTAGGTATAAATACTGCATTTCACATCATCAACTACAGCACTAGGAGGACTTTAATGCATTCAACTTCTGCTTCCACTGATGGTATAATCAAAAAAAAAAAAAGTAAGCAAGGCATTCTCCAAGCAGATGAAAGCAATAAAAATAAAAAAAGACCAGGCTTAAAAAAATCACTTCTATGAGTTCCACCAAGTGATGTCAATACTGAACCCCATTCTGTGTCTTTAAAATGTCATAAAACATTGGTGATGGTCTTGCAAGAAAGCCTTTTCACTCTGAGAATATAAAGCCAAAATAAACATTTGAAATTCAGCATTTTTAAATGCCACAGTGAAAATCTCTTCCATAAGAGTTATGGGCCATCTTTCTGGAATCAACGGTAATTTGGTTAACTGAAATCTACTCAAGGATAAAAGGATCACTAACCAATAATGGTTTTGATTTCATACCCTATATGTCTACACATTTTCTGGCCTAAGAAGGAATGCTGCTTTGATGGCAAAGGGTCGTCATACGAAATAGATTTGATTTAGATTTTTCTTCTGTTGACTCACTTTGCATTTTGCTGAATGACCAAAATAAGTCTGTGGATGTCATACCCCATTCACGCTGCGAAGCTGCTTGTCTCTAGGTTCCCCTGTCTCGCTACAGTTCTCCTGTCTGGCTACTGTTCCCCTGTCTCACTACTTTTCCCCCTTTGCTGTAATCCATTCCTGGATTTCCTTATGCTCTGTCCTGTACTTCTGATTCTTTGATTCCAGTCCTGCTCTTAGCTTCAGCTCCTGTTTCGTTTATAGGGTGTGCCCCACCTGTTTGTAATGTTTGTCTCAGTCTGCAGTCTAAAGGTATGTTCTTCTCTGTTCTGTGTATAGATTTAATGTTTAGTTTCAGCTTATTATTGATTCAGTAGGCAGGGTTTAGCTTTGGGAACTACCGAATATTGGAGTACTTTGGTGTAGTGGTGGGCTAAGCATACTATGGCCATACGATGTGACTAAATCTCCAATTCTTATCATATAGTCCTAGGCTAGTCCTGTATTTTTGTGTGTCTGTCTTTTATGTGCCTTTGCCCTCTTTTCCCTGAATCATCTGAGGATTTCGGTTCCACTTTCCTCTCTCCATGTCCCAGTTAAGATATCCTATCCTTGCTTAAAGGAGAAGCATCTGAGGATCTCGGCTTCTCACTCCATCCCCTGTTTTCCTTGCCTTGTCCCCTGTCCTTTGTTGTGCCCTGTACCAGGTATGTCTCGTCTGGCTATGTTTCTTGCTCGGTCTCTCTGTTCCTTGTTCTGTCCATCTTGCTTGCTATGTTCTGTTGTTACTCCGCTTATCTTCCCTACTCCCAGCCTGCAGCATCCTGCACATTTCTCTGTAGAGCTATGTCTTGTGCCTGCTTCAGGGTGCCTGCAGGATATCACTTTGTTTTGTTCTGGACAACATCCGCTGCTGTGTCAGGGCCCTGGTGTGTGGCCGCACAACGCTAGGTGCTCAACACCCTGGAGAGTGCAGTTGCCCTGAACCAGGCCCTGACCAACTCCACTCTTGCACAGTGACTCCTGAAATCACCATCATTGGGCGCTCTGGGTCCTTACAGTCATCTGTATGGACCCAGTTTCTGAAAATTGAAAAAATTTGAGTTGAAAATTTAACCTGAACAATGTTAAAGCTTGCTAACCTGGTGTGTGTAATACTGAAATTTACTCTAACTCATATAATTCCCAGGTGAGCAAAAGTAACATAACCAGCAGCCAACTAGCTGGGAGAAGAGTTGAGTATTTTTCATTTTTAGCAGAGGGGGCAGATTTTCTATTGTGAACTAGAAGGACTAAAACTTGTGTGTAACAGTAGCAGCAAATCAGTAAAGAGAAATTTGGTTGACAAATGTCATATTCTTCTATTGCATCTAGAAATAACAAAACATTCTGACACATGTAAAAAGGTAAATATAGTTAATACTTCACTTCTAAATATAGATAGTAGATATTGTAAATAAATGTCAAATACATTTTCAATGCAGGAAAGTTTACATACTGCACTAAGTGCATTCTAAGTGCTAACATATTTTTGCTACCATTTGCAATTGGTTAGTAAATTATGATCAAATTGCTTTTGAAACTCTGGCAGAGAGCAAGCCTGCTGTTGAACACATGGATGAACTATTGAGCTATAATGAGCACACCTACATACAAGGTAGAGACAACCAATATGGTCCACTACTACTTCATATTAACATCTGGAATCAATGTGAATCTGTGGCAGAAAGGCTAGCATGCACAACACATTTAGTAGAAGGCTGGCATCATGGTTCACAAGCTTTGTTTCAATGTAGTCACCCAACTATGTGAGATTTCTAGATGGGTTGAGAAAAGACTGCATCAAGCAGAAAACTGCGTATCTTCAAGGTGTCTCTGCACTTGAACAACCTGCTCAAAAATGTTATTGCATACCGAGAGATCAGAGCTGTTGCAACATACAATCAAATAGATGTGCTCACATACTTTCAAGCAATTGCTTATTTGTCTTATTTGTAGGACTATTATTTTAAGCATACATGCTTGGCAGAACCAAACTGTAGAGAGTTCAGTTACTGTTTTAGTTGGCTCTACAAGCTTCAGGTTGTTGGTTACTATTTCTCTCCCCACCAAAGTATGTTAATGGGAAATCAGAGGGAGTGTCACAATGAGGGTGTGACATTGTTCAGAAAAGGATTCTAGGATTATTAGTCATGGCACATTTGGTCTTGGCAGTGCTCCTCTTATGATGAAAAAAGTCACCCAGTTGTCCTATGATCAAATGTCCTAAACCAAAAGTCTTATGACCATATGTCCTATGATCATATGTATTATGAGAAAATGTGTTATGATCATATGTCCTATAACTAAATGTCTTATGACCTAAAATCCTGCAAGGCTCCATCTGTCCGCCCCCGCTTTGGAAACCACCGTCTTGTGTGTTCACTGCTGTCTTTTTCTTCAACCTAAATTACTATGTTAGGATGGTATAATGTAATGTAATACATTCTAACATTATATTTACTTTAACTCCAATGTTAAAGTCAAATATTGCTCATGGCTTTACAGAGGTATTACTGAGTATGCATATTAGTATGTTATATACTAAATGTTTTATAAGTATCTTACTGTGAAGGTTGGGGGACCTTTGTATTCCATGAATATTCGCCCGTTCCTGTGTTCGGTTTGGGCGAATATTCGTGTACATTCTTCATGTTTGTTTTTTTCTTTATTTTTTGACCGTTGTTTTTAGAAGGTGTTAATACGGGGTAAACGCGGTACGGACTACGCAGCAGCTTTGGCGCCAGGGTTTTAAATGTCCGTACGAGCAACTCGATTGGTCATCTGCAGGGGCCTCCTCTGCCATCAACCAATAAAGTACACCTGTACTTCATTGGTTGATGGCAGACGAGCCCCCTGCTGGTGACCAATAGAGTTGCTCGTACAGACTTTTAAAATCCTGATGCCGTAACTTGGCCGGGAGAGACTACTCCCCGCTCCAAGTCCGTACGAACGACCAATAAAGTCGCTTGCACAGACTTTTAACTGTTGCAGCAGGGAGACCATGGTCTCCCCAGGCCAAGTTGCACCGCCAGGAGTTAAAAAGTACCGTGTGAGTGAGCCTATTGGTCGCCTGCAGGGGCCTCCTCTGGCATCAACCAATTGCCCTGCAGGCGACTTGCACTGCCCTTTAACTCCTGACGGGGAACATAGCCTGTCTCCCCGCTCCAAGTTTAACTCCTGATGGTGAACCTACGAATTCCCGCTCCCGTTATCTACGCAGCATCGCAGGGGTTAACGGGAGTGGAAATCCGTAGGTTCACCGCCAGGAGTTAAAAAGGCCTTTTCACCCCCGACGGCGAACCTACAGATTCCCGCTTCCGTTAACCCCTGTGATGCTGCGAATCACCCGAATACGAATGCACAAGTCTAATATCTACACATATTGTACTCATTCACACATACTCATTTATTACCTCATTCACACATACATATTCACTCACTTATTCTGACATACTCATTCATACTCTCACTCGCTCCTCACCTGCAGATTTTCAGCCCAGGGGAAGCAGGAATGCACCAGGGTCAAGTGACCTAAATTGTTACGTAATGTGACCCTGCTGCTTTTCTGCTTCCTCTGTGTGGTACACAGAGGCTTCAAGTGTGGCTTCAAGTATCATCTATATGCAGATGATACTGAAATCTACATGTCTTCTCCTGATCTCCCTCCTTCTCTCATGTCCCGTATTGCTTGCCTGCTGAAAAAAAAAAAAACTCTGGTTCATTCCTTTATCATTTCTCATTTTGACTACTGCAACACTCCTTTGTCTCGACTCTCTCCTCTGGAATATATCCAAAATGGTGCTGCTAAGCTTATCTTCCTTACAGAACACTCTTCTTCTTGCTTCCCCACTATGAAGCCCTCCACTGGCTCCATATTACCTAAAGAATTAAATTTAAAATCCTTGTACTAACATATAAGGCCCTCCATAATATTGCTCCTCCATACATTTCTCCCCTCATAACTAAATACTCCCCTAGTAGACCTCTACGTTCTTCCCATGGGCAAAGGCACACTCTTCCTTTTCCCATCTACAAGACTTTACTTGTGATGCCCCGTACCAACTTCACTTGTGATGCCCTGTACATCTGGAACCTACTTCCACCAAATCTCCACCTTTCAACCCCCCCAACATTTATGAAAAATCTCAAAACCCACTTCTTCAAAGCATGCCATCTCATTAACTATAACTTACCTGCCACTAATTTAACTCCTCCATACCTTATGTTTCTGCTCTAGATTCCAAGCTTGTGAGTGGGTCCCTCTCTACCTAATTTATCAGTTTTTAAGAAGTGTTGCTTAATTTGTTGGCACTATAAAAATAAAATCAGGTTTACTTTTTTGTTCTTAGCTAAATAATGACCAAATGATTATGATCATTATCCATCCCGCCTCTATTTGAAATTTGAAATCTATTTATACAAATTTGGATTTACATATTGGAAATTGAAATCATGATTTCAATCTTTCTGAAGCAGGAAATATGTTGATTAGTTGTAAACTCAAACATAATCTCCGGATTAGAATTAGACATTCCCTGACATTTGCCTAGTTTTCTATTTTCAGAACCATAATATTTTTTTTTTACTTATAATTGAGTCAAGTTATTTTTGTCCAAATGATTTACCTTACCTAGTAATTTTATTTTGATTTAGTGGTCATTTTCTTATCTGTAAAATAAATATAATAAAAATCAAATCTAAATTACTTTGATTTCCCTAGGTCTTAAATGTATTTAATTTATATTCATGTCATTAATTTTATTAGGCTCAACCCCTTAAATTCCCTCAGTAATTTGACCTTTTAAAGAATATATAGCCTTATTAATTTGTTTTAATCTTTCTTCTTCATAAATAAAATGCCTCATGAAATTCAAAGACTAACCATTCAATAAATCAATTGTTTGCAAGATGAATTTTCATCCCACGTGTAAAAGCCTTTAATGCTCAAAAGCCATAGCTAATTCATATAACACAAAATATTTATTCAGTGCAATCATATTTCACTAGATACATATCAATGTCTCGGTTCAGTTTGTTTAAAGGGATACTTTGCACTTTTATGCTAAGGGGTACCTTTTCATTTTAATTTCCCTAGTGCAAATTCATGGAGATTGTACAGAATTTCCCATATGCATTTGCCTCCTTCTCTACCCTCCCAGCCATTTGGCTTACAGGATATGTGTATAGTAGACTTGTGCATTCAGATTCATACCAATTTTAATTTTTTAAAAAATTGCCAGTTTCATAATTTATACGGATGTCTGAAAATGAGAAGAGCCCCAATAAAACTAATGAAAATGAAGCATAGAGCACCAAATTTTTATTTGCATCTGACTCACACGCACTCTTTCACACTCTTTCATGGTTCCTCTCAATGCCCCCTACCTTCTCTGTCAACTGCTTCCGTGTTCTGTCTCCTTTTCTGCAACTTTGCTTCTTGTCTTGCCTCTTTTTGTTCTTCTTTCTTCTGTTTTAATGAGTAGTTAGGGCTCCCATTGATTTTTGCCGCTAATTGGCTGCTTCAAGTAGCTGGGTCAGCCAGAAGTAGAGACATCCTAAATTAATTATAGGGATTATGTCAAATGGTAGAGAAACCAACAAAAAAGTGGTGTTTATTTAGATTAAGTGTTTGGTAGAGAAACCAACAAAAATGTTTAATTAGATTTAGTTTTCACTAAACTTGATTTTGGATGTCACAGTTAGGGGAGTGTTTGGTTCCCGTGATTATCAATCAAAGTGGCTTAATATATGGACAGAAATTGAGTTGTACCACACTCAGCGTTTTAGATTTTAGAAATTAGCAATTTTTTCTCAAATGACAAGATTCTCGTGAAGGTGAGTGATGGTCTTGACTTTTTTAGATGGAGTCTAGTAGAAATTGAACTATTATTAATATTTATTGATTTATAATGTGCCCTCATATTTCACAGCACTGTACAATGGGTAAACAAGACATGACAAATAGTTACAGAAACACAAGGTAATGAGGGACCTGCTCAAATAAGATGATGATCTAGAATGAGTAGGGTATGTAACACAGAAAGTATATGCTGGACATAAATACAGTCCAATTGTGGAAAAAGGATTAGGAAGGTTGAGGTAGTTGGGAGGAAGGGAGTTAACCTGTCATTTCTTAAAGTAGTGGGTCTTGATCGATTTTTTAGAAGGACCAAATGCACAGAGAGAGCTGGATAACTTAGAGAGGGTATTTCAAAGGATTTGGGCAGTTCTTGAGAAACCTTGTAGGCATACATGAGAATTGGAAGTAAGAGCAGACGACAGACGATGAGAGAAGAGATCAGGTAACAGTGTAATTGGATTAGGTAAGTGATGTAAGTAGAGGAACTGCTATGAAGAGCTTTGGAAGTAATAGTCAGGACATCCTAAAGTGTAGAGTCAGCCAGTAAAGAGATTGACAGATTGAGGGAAGAAGTGTTAGAAAAGCAATGGGAGCAAAGTATTATAAGTCCAGCAGCTAGATCCATGATGGTTTGTAAGGGGACAAGATGTTCTAATAAAGGCAGCAGAACATTGCATCAAACCTAATAGTTAGACTAAAAGAAAATGAAAACCACGGTGGTACTCTACAGAAGTGGTGCATATAGTAGAAGATAAAGGTAGTATTTAGGAACTCTAAGCAGACTCAGACTGAAGAAAAAGCAAATACAAAGCCAAGCTTATGGATGCAAAATATATCACTAAACACGCACAAAAGAAAACATTGCCCAGGTAATAAAAGAGGCGATACATTGTTGTGTGTGTGTGTGTATATATATGTATATATATGTATATTTATATATATGTGTGTGTGTGTGTGTGAACAGATTTAAACAATGAATAATTAGAATAATGACAAATAAATGGAGATACTGTTAATGAGAATACAGCTCTAGCTGACTAAATAAGGACTTTGGTCCATCTGTGTTTAGAGAGTAAAACTTTCTACTTGAACTGTCTAAAGCAACAACAGATAAAACCATTAGCATACACTAACCAGTCTCTATTGACAGAAATAGTTCCGTCATATTGAAAGTTATAGTACCACTCAGGGGTGGACTGACCCATCGGGCATGGACTGAGGTCCTGCCAGGGTCGGGAGTCTGCAGGAGCAGGGTTGGTTAGTGGGAGATCATGGATCTCCCTCAAACCGGCCCAAACTGCGCAGGGGTTGCAACAATTTTGAACTGGCACAAGGAGAAAAGAACACAGCAGGGTCACGTTACGTTACATCACGTGAACATGCAGTGAAACCTACGCTGCTCACACAGGAGAGGTAAGGAGTTGCAGGAGGGAGGGGGGTATGTGTGTTTGTATGTATGCATGTGAGCATTAATGTGTATGTAATCATGAATGTGTATGTAAAAGTGCATGTGAGCATGAATGCGTATGTAGAAGTGCATGGGAGCATGAACGCGTATGTAGAAGTGCATGGGAGCATGAACGCGTATGTAGAAGTGCATGGGAGCATGAATGCGTATGTAGAAGTGCATGGGAGCATGAATGCGTATGTAGAAGTGCATGGGAGCATGGATGTCTATGTATAAGTGTATGTGAGCATGAATGTCTATGTATAAGTGCATGTGAGCATGCATATTGACATTTTTTTGAAAGGAGGAGAAATGTTAGAACAAGATATAATGATGTAAAACTAAAACATTAGAGGCTTAGATGTAATGTAAGAAAGTTTTGCTTTACTTAGAAGGTGTCAGATAAGTCTCTGTCTCCCAGCAGAAGTGGTAGAGGAACTCAGTAAGGGGATTTAAACAAGCATGGGGCAACCAGATGGTTATCCTAATTAATTTTATTTCAACGTTGCTATAACCGTCAAAACTCAAAAGGCAAACTAAGCCAAACCTTAAATGAAATTGTGCTAAATTGTTATAGTTTACTTCAAAATATTACATAACAAGGGGTAGAAACTAATCTAGGGTCTCGCATATTAACAAGTTTTGTTTACTGCACTCATATTAACTGTGTCCTCTTTAATGAGCCCATTCAGTACTATATAAACCTTCCAGTAATATTTCCATATCATAGTTAAATATGCGAACTAGTTTTACGTAGAAATGACTGCTACTTGTTTCAAATATATTTGGCATGTAAAAGATGTTTGGCTGAACACATCTCCTGACACATTATATACTTAGTGCCAATCAGTTTAGCGCATGAACAGAAAGTCCTCCCACTGATTTCAACAAGAGCAACTGCACCTGATAGACTACTGCCGGCAACAATTATGTAAGAAAAAGAGTTCATAGATATGGTCTATCCAGACCCTCATTGGACTTCTGAAGAGCCTCCCTCTGCAAGCTGATCACAGATACTGAGGTTAGCAAAGTAGGGCAAAGGGGTCTTGCTTGCTGATCAGTCTGTGATCATCTGCAGTGGAGATCAAAGTTAAAAGAAGGAAAACTGGTGGTGAAAAGAGAAAGAAACTTGTGGTCTTTTGTTTTCAATATGCTGCTTCAGTAAGAAGGCACTATCCATTTTATAAACATAACAATACTTAATTTATCTTTAGTAAAATTAATTACTAGTGCTAATATCTTTCTTTGGTAACTTCATAAACTTGGCAATTAGAAGATAGAACCAATTTGTTTAAAACATATCAAGGCAGTTTTGAATATATGACTTCTGGAGGTGCCATATAACATCATTATATAGTATTTAGAAATCTGCCTTGAGTTAATATTCCATTTTAAAAGTAACTTATGACATGCAAAAAATTATATTCAAGCACCATATTTCATGGTGCTACTTTTGGGCACACTGCACATTTGGGCTTATTGCCCCAATATTTTTTGTTAAGAATAGGACCAAACCCTGCATTTTAATGTATATTTGAAAAACACATTTAATTTAGTCTTAAATTAAATACATATCAAAACACATACTTCCTAATATTAATGTGGACCATGACCTCATGTAATGGGCTGGGACCAACTGAAAGAGCCCTGGTATAATAAGTACCGTATTTGCTCGATTATAAGACGAGGTTTTTTTCAGAGCAAATGCTCTGAAAAATACCCCTCGTCTTATAATCGGGGTCGTCTTCTAATCAGACCTCAAATAGAGGTCTGATTAGGAGACTAAGATCCAGATCCCCCGCACCGCTGCAGGGGACCTGGATCCTCCTATCGTCGCCCCCCCCCCACACACACACACACTTACCGGTGCTTCCGGAGGTGAAGTTGGCAGCGGGGGTTTGTATGCGTCCGTCGCAAATACCTTCCCCGACTGTCAGAGTTCCAGAGTTCCTGATCTCTGACAGCCGGGGAAGGTATTTGCGACGGACGCATACAAACCCCCGCTGCCAACTCCACCTCCTTCCGGCTGCCGCGGAATGAGACGTCAACCCGCTGCCCCGGCAATACAGCAGGAAATTGGAAGCACCGGTAAGTAAGTAAGTAAGTGTGTGTGTGTGTGTGTGTGTGTGTGTGTAGGGCATTTCTGGAATGCCTTACACCCCTATATGCCACTCTGGCACTTAGGGGGTTAAAAGGCATATTATGGGGCAGAGTGGCATATAGGGAGGTATAAGGCATTTCAGGAGGCAGAGTGGCGTTAAGGGGGCATTTAATAGTGCACTCTGCCTCCTGAAATGCCTTATACCTCCCTATATGCCACTCTGCCCCATAATATGCCTTTTAACCCCCTAAATGCCAGAGTGGCATATAGGGGTATAAGGCATTTCTGGAGGCAGAGTGCTCTATATAATGCCTTTTAACTCCCTTAATGCCACTCTGCCTCCTGGAATGCCTTATACCTCCCTATATGCCACTCTGCCCCATAATATGCATTTTAACCCCCTAAATGCCAGAATGGGATATAGGGGTATAAGGCATTTCTGGAGGCAGAGTGGCACATAGGGGGTCAAAAGGCATACCATGGGGCACAGTGGCATATAGAGGGTTAAAAGGCATATCATGGGCCACAGTGCCATATTGGTGTGGCAAGCCTGGGGGCAGATGTGCGTAACTGGGGGACAGGTTGGAAAATACAAGAAATAAAAACAAAAAAAAAATATTTTCTCAATCATAGCTTTTATTAAAAAAAATAGTTTACATGAATTAACATTTACTGGTAAAACTTTTTTCCTTTAGGGTCGTCTTATATTCAGGATTTTTCTTTTTTTCCTAAGTTAATATTCAGATTTTGGGGGGTCGTCTTATAATCAGGGTCGTCTTATAATCGAGCAAATACGGTATATAGCGAAACAAATATCTAAAGTATGAAATGAACTGTTTTCAGATGTATTTAAATAGATAACTGAAAACAAACTTTTTTAAAACAGAGATATTACTTTCACAGTAGGTAATAAACATTGCAAATAAATTTGTAGCTCTCCTACAAATTTAGAGCTGAAAATATAAGAGGAAGGCTGGGGGGGCACGTGCGTGAGCTTTGTGGATTATCAGTAAGAGTCAATGTGTGTGTACAGATGTTTAAGTGTATGGCTGTATGTACGTGGTAGTGTTCAGCTGTCCCTGACCATCATGATACCCCCAATATCCTAATTAATTCCAATACCCAACCACAATCATTATCCCCCAAGCACCATATTCATACTCAATAATCATATTTGTGCCCACCATTATTTTCATCCCCTACCATTATCAACTCTTATAACCCCCACCTTTTTCATGCTCCTTAACACAACTTCTCGTTATCTCTATGAGCAACCTTTATCAACCCATCATCTTAATACCCTTCCCTTAGCATGCCCTCCTTCATATCCATGAACTGTTCAACAATAATTTTCATTAATTTGTAAAATTTAACACAGTGGTGTAACTAGGGAGTAGGGACTGTGAAAATTGTCAAGTGGCCCCCAATTAGATGGCCAGGCCCCAGGGGAAGCAGCCTACCGTTAAACCTAGCCAACAAACAGCTGGGCTGTGCCATGTTAGCCGCCAAACAGCTTGTCTATTCCGTATTTGCCTCAAACAGCTTGCCAGTGCCATATTTGCAACCAAACAGTCATATGTCATGACGTCACAGTGCTATGGAGAAGAGCCCTATGTGTGTGGCAGGGTTAGAGCCCAAAGTGTATCAAAAACACATATAAACATATGCAAAATATAGCAAAAACACTCCAGACTTAAATATCAACCATGTACAAGTTGCAACAATTCAAAAAAGCAAGAAATACCGTATTTGCTCGATTATAAGACGAGGTTTTTTCCAGAGCAAATGCTCTGAAAAATACCCCTCGTCTTATAATCGGGGTCGTCTTCTAATCAGACCCCAAAAAAATGGCTGGGGCCATGCTGCTTACCGGTCGCGAGCAGCGTCTCTTCTGTTAGAAGCAGGAGGACAGGAAGCTTGTAGCTTCCTCACAGAACTCTATCTCCCCCTCCCTCCTCTGGGGGCGGGGCCAGAGAAGTTGCTGGTACAGCCGGTCCCCTGCAGAAGTCTTCGAGTGAGAGATCTGCAGTTCAGGTAAGGGGGTGGGGGAGGGTTTTTGGGTAAGTATGTGTGATTAATGTGTGAAGTATGTGTGATTAATGGAATGAATGAGTATTTAAATGTTTGTGAATGTGTGTTTGTGTGTGATAGCATGGATGTGTAAGGGGGGTGGGGGTTGTAGCATGGCATAGGGAGGCTGTAATCCCACTACTATCATCCCCAGGTTCCAGCATGTACTGGCTGCCTTGGCTTGATAGGAGTGTGATTGCTGTTAGCAGCAATCACACTCCTATCAAGCCAAGGCAGCCAGTACATGCTGGGTTAAAAGGCATATCATGGGGCTGAGTGGCATATAGGGGGTTAAAATGCATTTCTGGACCTCCAGAAATGCATTTAACCCCCTATATGCCACTCAGCCCCATGATATGCATATATACCTCCAGAAATGCATTTTAACCCCCTATATGCCACTCAGCCCCATGATATGCCTTTTAACCCCCTATATGCCAGAGTGGCATATAGGGGTATAAGGCATATCATGGGGCAGAGTGGCAAATAGGGGGGGTATAAAGCATTTCTGGGGGCAGAGTGGCATAACTGGGGGGGGGCAGGTTGGCAAATAAAAGGAAATTTAAAAAATATATTTACATGAATTAATATTTACTGGTAAAACTTTTTTTCCTATAGGGTCGTCTTATATTCAGGCTTTTTGTTTTTTTCCTAAATTAATATTTTGATTTTGGGGGGTCGTCTTATAATCGGGGTCGTCTTATAATCGAGCAAATACGGTATGTAATATCATATGATCGTGGTAACCATGGCAACATGAAGATAGCAACAATATAAGCAACAGAGGCATACATAGCCAATCCTCTTGAATACTTTTAAATAGTATTTGCAGGGTGTGATCTGTTGCTTTGTAATATGTAAGATGTTTACATGTTTTGAATTGAAAATTAATATAGCGCGTATACTGCCCTGGTCTATTGGAGCTATAACAACACTTCAAAACAATTATTTTTTTAAATAATCAGCCAGATTCAGAATATAATAATAATAAAGGATCTTCATCCATTAATCGCCTTATATATATATACATATATATATATATATATATATATATATATATATTAGCCAAACAATGATAATGACAAGAGCAATTAATTTATTGTAATCAATACACACAGTCATATACACACAGTCACGTAAATGCACACACTGATACATACACACAGTCACATACATATAGTCATATTCACAAACACGCACACTCTTGCGCGCACACACACAAACACACAGTCACATACACCCAGCTGACAGCTCCCTCATGTTCTGTTGTTTGTGGTCCTCACTTACTGTCCATGTTTGTGTGCCGGGAAATATTGATGAATATCTTGCAAGCTAAATGCCCATTAAATTACCTTGTTGTGATGGCGTTTGTAGGTCCATCAGTCAGAAGGCAGGTAGTTTGTATCATCTTATTGTGTGGGCTGGGTTTTGTTTAAAATGATATACTAGTGAACCTACAACAAAATCTCTAGTTTACATAATAAATCATACCATGCCTGTGAATGTTGAGTTATGCTGATTTTCTTATTTGAACACTTTCTCAGCAGACTGAATTAAAAACATGATGTTTGATGTTAGTATTTGAAAGGATTTGATAAAAACGCACAGAGCTGCTAATTTTTCAACTCTTTTAAATCACCTAGTTTAATCCCCCAAAACGATTTATAAGCTATAAATCTTGCAAAAGGGAAATTATAGTTGTTTTTTTCTGACCGTGCATAACATGTTTAAATTAAAAACAGGGCAGTAAACTTAAGATGCTGACGGAAGATTCTGTCACTGCGTTTTTCAGCTCATCAGGCAAATTTAATTCATATACCCTTCATTGCCATTAGATGTGCATTTCTACTCACAAAAATTGCCTTTAATTATGCTCTTCAGATGCAGGTGAAACACATTTTATTTAGTATGTGGAGGAGAGCTTAAAATGGCATTGCCAGTGACCTTCATATGAACTCCTCTGTAATTCGTAAGGCTTGATTTCTGGGTATCATAAAGAAGATAGTGTACCATTCTATCAGGTTTGAAGTATGCAGTTATTTAAAGATTGTGCTGAAAAATGAATTAGGTTAGAAACGACATCAGTGGGAAATATACTCAACCCAGGAGTAGTAGATTACTCTTTATAGATGGATTAGGTATTATAAACCCAATTTATTGGACATGTTCTACTTGTATGTCAATGTACTTTAACATAAGTCAAGATAACTATCTGCATTTTAAACCTTTGCGTTTTTTTGTGCTGAATAACTTTTCTGGCAACTACTGACTGGGATCAATTTCCAGATAAAAATCTTAAAATATTAAATATGTCCAGATTAATGATAACCAATATGCGCACATGCTAGTTTAAAAATGAACAGTACAGGCAAAGAGAATAGGTTTATAGGTGAAAATAAGTTGTTTGCCACAAGGTCTATCATGTACCATTAATAACGAAATTTGAAATTCTTAAAAAAAAATCTGGCAGAATATAGATACATCCACTTGCAACCATTGAGCAAGAAAGAGGGACAGTATGTCAAAGTATTTGTAAACATAATACTGTAATATATATATATATATATATACACACATACATACACTGGCCACTTTATCAGGCACACCTTGCTAGTACCGGGTTGGACCCCCTTTTGCCTTCAGAACTGCCTTCATTCTTTGGGGCATACTTTCTACAAGGTGCTGGAAACATTCCTCAGAGATTTGGGTCCATATGGACATGATGGCATCACGCAGTTGCTGCAGATTTGTTGGCTGCACATCTCCCGTTCCACCACATCCCAAAGGTGCTCTATTGGATTGAGTTCTGGTGAGTTTGGAGGCCATCGGAGTACAGTGAACTTATTGTCATGTTCAAGAAACAAGTTTGAGATGATGAGAGCTTTGTGACATGGTGCATTATCCTGCTGGAAGTAGCCATCAGAAGATGGGTACACTGTGGTCTTAAAGGGATGGACATATTCAGCAACAATACCCAGGTAGGCTGTCGCGTTTAAAGGATGCTCAATTGGTACTAAGGGGCCCAAAGTGTGCCAAGAAAATGTCCCCCACACCATTACACCACCACCAGCCTGAACCATTGATACAAGGCAGGCCGGATCCATGCTTTCATGTTGTTTACACCAAAGTCTGACCCTGCCATCTGAATGTCGCAGTTGGAATCGAGACTCATCAGACCAGACTAAGTTTTTCCCTTAGCTATTTGAGTTAACAAACAATTGAACAGGTGTACCTAATAAAGTGGCCAGTGAGTGTGTGTGTGTGTGTATATATATATATATATATATATATATATATATATATATATATACTAGTGTATATATACTAGTGTATACTAGGCCGACTAGGTCCAGGCCTAAGGCAGCAGGTCCAGGGGGACAGTCAGGCTCCCTGTAACACCACTAACCAATGGGATTTATTCTCAATTAAATGGCTACAAAACCCCAGAATTAATCCAAAGGAATGTAAAAATCCCAAATCCCTGGTCCATGAGCCCCTCTGCAACTCACCCTGTCACGAGACCAATCAGATAACCTTTTCATAAATATAATACTGTTTTTTGTGTCTGATCCATGCACCCATATAACATTCAAATAGTAATAACACCTTTGAATCTGGTATATGCTGTTCTTTTACCTGGGAATAATAAAGCTTTTTATCTGTGGCCATATACCTGTCTCAGATCGCTGTGTAAATCTTGCCTGTTGTATAGCAGATTTCATTGCTGTGTTAGAAATCGAAGACTAGACCAAGAACCGATTAAGGCTTCAGTCTCTACGTCTGGAAAAATGGGCAGACTAGATGGGTTGCATGGTTCTTATGTGCCGTCAAATTCTAAAATTCTATGTAGAAAATGTTTCTATATGTCTATCAAACATTCCGTCATATCTACTTAATATTCTAGTGAGCTTTGTCTTACCTTTAAATCAATACTGGTTATAAACAACAAAATAATTAGTTCTAATTAATATTTTACATCGGAAAGGGCTTGTTCAGGAAAAATCATTCTTTATTTCCGTAACATGCCACAGCATCTATCATATGACATTTATTGGTGGAACAGCACATCCTTGCATTTGGTCAGTAATTTGTAAGTGTAGATAACATGTTCATTGTTCAGTCTTTTGTATAATTTCCTGATTTCAAGGGAAGCTGAAATTGTGTGCTCTGTGAGCCATTTCAACTGTGCTTCATGCATGCCATTTTAACAATTGTTTAGTGTTCTTCTCTAAAAGAAGAAAGAGGTTGGATAAAAGGGTGTTGTAGTATTAATGAGGCGGAGAAAGGGGAGTTGGAGCTTATATATACTGTGTGTGTCCAACAATGAATTAGAGAGTTAATGATGTGAACTATTAGAATGCTAATTTCTGCTCTGCTAATCGTTGGTCTGGCCATCTTGCATAGTAAAAATCAATATACAGAGGGGGAGCGCACAACCTAAAAAGGAAATGTCCTCTTATTTTATGTATTATTTTATTAATGCATTATGGTCCATGTTTTAGGGGGTATGGCCTTTATATGGAAGTCGAGGACTCTTCTAGGCAAATTATTTAAGCCAAATCCTGACATTCGCCATAAAGCAATAGTCATAAATCACAAGCGTCTATATTAAAGTAAAGATCAGTATTGATACACATATTCGGACTACTATGTTTTCTTGTTTTTTTTTAATATGTTTACTCTAATAAGCAACCGTCATACATTCTAAACATTCATATATCAAAATTCATCTTAAAGAAAATAACATGGAGAAAAAAAACTATATGTATTCCTGTAACATTATCGTTTATAGTGAGTTCCATTAAACTTCCAAAGGGCTCTTCGTATGTATGGAACATAGCGGCAAGTTCTAACAATGTCAAACATGCATGGATTTATTTCCGTGATGTTAAATACCTTTTAACGGGCTCTAGGATTAATTGCTAATATCATGTTTTGTCCCAAAGTAGGAAATCCCTATGCAGGAAATATTCCCTGATCTGTTTGTGTCGCTCTCCTGAGTATTTCATGACAATATTATTTATAAGAAGGGTGGTACACCTTGGAATAACATCTCAGTAAAACCTGTCAGAGCAAAGGAAATAAAAACCAAAAAACTGAACCTTACAAATAAATTCTTTGAGACTGGCCCTTCAATTCGCCAGACCAGGAGGACATTTACTTAAAAAAAAGTATTTAGTCAGCCACCAATTGTGCAAGTTCTCCCACTTCAACTATGAGAGACAGAATGGAGGGAAAGAATACAGGAAATCACATTGTAGGATTTCTAATGAATTCATTGGTAAATTCCTCGGTAAAATAAGTATTTGGTCACCTACAAACAAGCATGATATCTGGCTGTCACAGACCTGTAACATCTTCTTAAAGAGTCTCCTCTGTCCTCCACTCGTTACCTGTATTAATGGCACCTGTTTGAACTTATCAGTATAAAAGACACCTGTCCACAACCTCAAACAGTCACACTCCAAACCCCACTATGGCCAAGACCAAAGAGCTGTCGAAGGACACCAGGAACAAAATTGTAGACCTGCACCAGGCTGGGAAGACTGAATCTGCAATAGACAAGCAGCTTGGTGTGAAGGAATCAGCTGTGGGAGCAATTATTCGAAAATGGAAGACATACAGGACCACTGATAATCTCCCTCGATCTGGGGCTCCACGCAAGATCTCACCCGTGGTGTCAAAATGATCACAAGAACGGTGAGCAAAAATCCCAGAACCACACGGGGGGACCTAGTGAATGACCTGCAGAGAGCTGGGACCAAAGTAACAAAGGCTACCATCAGTAACACACTACGCTGCCAGGGACTCAAATCATGCAGTGCCAGATGTGTCCCCCTGCTTAAGCCAGTACATGTCCGGGCCCGTCTGAAGTTTGCTAGAGAGCATTTGGATGATCCAGAAGAGGATTGGGCGAATGTTATATGGTCAGATGAAACCAAGGTAGGACTTTTTGGTAGAAACTCAACTTGTCGTGTTTGGAGGAGAAAGAATGCTGAGTTGCATCGAAAGAACACCATACCTACGGTGAAGCATGGGGGTGGAAACATCATGCTTTGGGGCTGTTTTTCTGCAAAGGGACCAGGACAACTGATCCGTGTAAAGGAAAGAATGAATGGGGCCATGTATCGTGAGATTTTGAGTGAAAACCTCTTTCCATCAGCAAGTGCATTGAAGATGAAACGTGGCTCGGTCTTTCAGCATGACAATGATCCCAAACACACCACCCGGGCAACGAAGGAGTGGCTTTGTAAGAAGCATTTCAAGGTCATGGAGTGGCCTAGCCAGTCTCCAGATCTCAACCCCATAGAAAACCTTTAGAGGGAGTTGAAAGTCCGTGTTGCCCAGCGACAGCCCCAAAACATCACTGCTCTAGAGGAGATCTGCATGGAGGAATGGTCCAAAATACCAGCAACAGTGTGTGAAAACCTTGTGAAGACTTACAGAAAACGTTTGACCTCTGTCATTGCCAACAAAGGGTATATAACAAAGTATTGATATGAACTTTTGTTATTGACCAAATACTTAATTTCCACCATAATTTGCAAATAAATTCTTTCAAAATCAGACAATGTGATTTATGGACTTTGTTGTCTCTCATAGTTGAAGTGTACCTATGGTGAAAATTACAGGCCTCTCTCATCTTTGTAAGTGGAAGAACTTGCACAATTGGTGGCTGACTAAATACTTTTTTTCCCCACTGTATATTATAATTATAATATAAGTGGAACTGCATTTCTATTTTCTCCCATTCTGCTCCCACTTAAAGTCTGTTTGGGGGCTAGCTTGGCCCCTAGTGAAGACACTCTTCCAGAAGTTCCCAGGTATGTTAATATTGATTAAGATTTTTAAGTTAAGTCTGTTGCTTTTTTGTGTACTGTAATGAGTGTTAACACAACTAACGGACTCCAAAACAAAAATGTGGACACTGCATAATCTGTAACCCTGAACTAGGTATTTTTAACTTCAGAAAAGCCACCTTTAAGGCCATTTAAGTTCTTTGTGTTTTATGAGTACTAGCACAGATATTCCCAGTGTGCAATCACTTTACAGGTTTTCCTTATATAAACCCCTGCCATTCTCTATTTCTTCTGAATTATTGTGTGTTGGTTCAGATATTTTTTCCTGGGTTGCTGTGAACACAGAATGAATTTTCTATATAGTTTATTTTATTGATAAGATATGAATAACCCAATTTTCTATTGTGCCTTTTGTTGTGTGTCATTTGCCGCCACCTACTGATTATTGTACTTATATATTGTCTTAAACTTTGATCTCAACAATCAACACAGTGAAATTGGTATTTTATTACTTTTTGGCACTCCCAGTATAGTATAGTTTTGTTTTTTGTTTTTTTATAAAGTCTGTGTAGTATTTGCTTCTGTACAATGTTTTGCATCTTGTTTTAACATCTTTGAAACTGACAATTTCTACATTTATTTCCTGTCATTTTGTAGGCAGTGCTACAAACATATAAATATAATTTTTATATTATATTTATATACTCTAAACCTATAAAAGCCTTTTGCTTCAGGGCCAGACTGCCAATGATAGGGTAGCCCTGGCATTTTAAGGCAAGTGGCCACCTGATGACCTTAGTGCACCCGGAAGCTGGACACATGGAGCTGCAAACTATGTTTTTATGCTTCAGCTGCTGGCTGCATGCTGCAGCACCCGAGTGGCTCTTCGGGTGAGTGTGTAGCACTGTTGGCCAGAGGCCCACTGGGCATTTCGTGGGTGTGCCAGATGGCCAATATGGGCCTGCTTTGCTTGGTTCACACAATTGTATGCCCCACATTCCCTGTTGGTCTTTGTTATTGGGGAGATCAGTCACATATATTGATGGCACAAATAAACAAACAGACATTCCTTTGAAATTATTGTCTGTTTTCTTACAAGTTAGCTGTAAAGTCATCTATTAGACTCTGATACAAGAGAAAGGGACTATGGGCCTTATTAAATAATTCCTTCCTGTCATATTCCGGCCTTCCAGTAGTAGTAAGAATGATGTTGTTGTTTGCTTATACAACTGTCCAAATACTCGGTTCTACAAAATAGGCATATTGGCATATTGATTGTATCAGGCATATGGATTGTTTTATAAGGTGATATAATGTGAAAATATGTATATTTTTGGCTTCATATCATGTCCCATAATGCAAAATTCACCTCAAGTCAGCTACCAATGAAAAAAGCGGAACTGAATATATAGCGTTCCATGGGTAAAGCAAAAACCTTTCAGGGGAATCGAGGTTAAATGAATGGATGCAGAAATTGGTGAAAATGTCCTGGCTTTCCCAGGGGAGAAAAAATGTGGCCAGACCACTGGCACTCAAAGGTTAATCTCTTATAGAACATTAGCAAAGTTAGTCTTTTTTGTAGTATGCATTTTATATGCATGGAATTTAATTTGCCTTTCTAAATTTAAATAAATATCTGTAATTAAATATGATTTATTCTAACTTGTACTGCCCATGATTTCATTTAGGCATTGCTTTATACTGCTGAAACCAGATTAGTTAAGTGTTATGTATTATTGTCTACAGAAAAAAATATATTTTATTTTTCAATATGATTAGGCGGTTTATCAGTGTTATGTCAGAAACGACAACAGCCAATATTGCTTCGACCAAAAACACTTTACTTTCAATGACTTAACAGGCCCTAATGAATCTTCCCCTGGGAGAAGCCCAATAAAATAACTCTCATTATTCAGCTGAGGATTGAATTTAATGCATATATTGCTAAATCAATGATTTGTCTTACCTACTGTACCACAATAAATGGCTGCCTGAATGTTAAATTGTTCTTTTTCTCATTTTAATTATGCTCACTTTGTCTATTTCTTACACAGTGTTTTGTACTGAGATGTTTTCTCGTTAATGATGCAACAGGAAATCATCACAATGTGCTGATTAACTGAGGGACATGCTATTATGTGTCATCATTTATCTTTACGTCCGTTAATGTGCCTTTTAACAAACTAGATTTCATTATAAATAGACTTTATCTTATGGACAATAGAGTCCATCTATTTCTTACATGTAAAAAAGGGTATCAATATAATGGTTGTGATGTATTAATTACAGCGTCTTGGTGATAAACAGATCTCAATACTGGTGGTTTATGGGAAAACCAACCTAGGCTACTGTCTACCGCTTCCTAAGCAGGGGCCATAGCAGTCATTATTAGGTTGAATTTGCTAACCGACACACAGTATTTTGAATAAGGTTTAATGGTGTAAAAATAGTGGGCTCATTTTTTGTGCATTTCCAAGGTGAAGCTCATTGATCACAACGACATTGAGTACATGTAGGTACCATCATGTATTTGCAAAAGCTTCCATTTTGCTATTGCAGGAATAAAATACCACATGACTGCTTTTTGTTTAAAAGTCTCTCATTTGGAACCAGTTATTTTTTTTATTGATTTATATAGCACCATTATATTTTGCAGTGCAGTATACATGTACAGGGCCGGCCTTTGGGGTGTGCGACCTGTGCGACCGCACAGGGCGCCACACTCCAGGGGGCGCCGCCGCTGCGTGGTCCGCTGCCGCCACGCGGGATCCGCTGCCGCCGCCGCGGGGTCCGCTGCCGCCAGTAGCGTACCTAGCACGGGGGGGGGCGGTCCGCACTGGGTGCCGCTCATCAGGGGGGCACCCGGCACCCCTCCAGAGACGGACAGTAATGTCCGCCGCTGGAGGAGCAGGCTCGCAAGGGAGCGGTATCGGAGGTCTTTAACAGACCTCCGGCTCCCTTGAGTGATTTTAAGCTGGTTCAAGGATCTCCCTTGAACCCGGCTTAAAATCACTCAAGGGAGCCGGAGGTCTGTTAAAGACCTCCGATACCGCTCCCTTGTGATCCGCGCGGCAACAGCTGTTGTGCGCCGGGGTTTGTTGTCAGATCCCGGCGCACAACACTGAAGCCGCGCCCACCGCTGTCCGTGCCCTCTGACCCGGAAGAAGATAGAAGAACTGAAGAAGAGGAGCGAAGAGAAGGAAAAGGAGCTGTAAGGAGAAAAGAGGAAAGGTAGGAAAGCATTCAGTGAGAGTGGATTGGTATATGTGTGGATTAGTGTATGTGTGGATTGGTATATGTGTGGATTGGTATATGTGTGGATTGGTATATGTGTGGATTGGTATGTGTGTGGATTGGTGTATATGTGTGGATTGGTGTATGTGTGGATTAGTGTATGTGTGGATTAGTGTATGTGTGGATTAGTGTATGTGTGGATTAGTGTATATGTGTGGATTGGTGTGTGTGTGGATTGGTGTGTGTGTGGATTGGTGTGTGTGTGGATTGGCGTGTGTGTGGATTGGTATGTGTGTGGATTGGTATGTGTGTGGATTGGTATATGTGTGGATTGGTATATGTGTGTGGATTGGTATATATGTGTGGATTGGTATATGTGTGGATTAGTGTATGTGTGGATTGGTATATGTGTGGATTAGTATGTGTGGATTGGTATGTGTGTGGATTGGTATATATGTGTGGATTAGTGGATTGGTGTATACGTGTGGATTGGTGTATACGTGTGGATTGGTGTATACGTGTGGATTGGTATACGTGTGGATTGGTATACGTGTGGATTAGTATATGTGTGGATTGGTAAGTGTGTGAGAGTGATGGGTGTTATGCTGTACCATTTCCAATGTCTTTTTCATGATCTAATTATGCTCTAAAAGTACATCATAACTCCCATCACTCTATACTGTTCCATACAGTGGCAGAGCTGGGAGGCAGAGGCCTTGCACCCCCACCGCAGGACTCCTGAAAGGTAAGTGACCTTCAAAGAGGGAAAGGGTAGATAGTTAGGAGGGGGTAGAAAGGGAGAAGGGAGTGAGACAGGGGAAAGGGGGTAGATAGGGAGAAGGGCGTGAGAAGGGGTAGACAGGACAGAAGGGAGTGAGAAGGGGTAGATAGGGCAATCATACTCCTATCATGCCAAGTCTGCGAGTACATCCTGGAATCTGGGTATGCCTGGGCATGATAGGAATGTGATTGCTGTTAATCATATATATATATATATATATATATATATATATATATATATATATATAATATTGTTATTTAATTGTTTTGTCCTATTTTGGTGTGTTACTTACTTTAAATAAAAGTGTTAGATTTTTTTATGGTGTGGGGGGGTCATATTAGGTTTTGGCCAGGTAAATGCTGCACTTTCGGTTTCAGTCCAGAATTCGTTTCGGTGCATCCCTACTACTAAGCCAGACAATGAAGTGGTAGGCCTACACCACATCAATGTTTGGCGTAGTATATAGTGATTGGGGTTTTGTTACAAGTTTTTATTCCTTTCTTTTTTTGGGATGGGGGGGTGCCAGAGGAGTAGTCCGCACAGGGCGCCAGAACACCTAAGGCCGGCTCTGTACATGTATACATGAGTACTAAATAATTGGAGCATTCAAATCTTCCTATTTTGCAGTTGCACATGAACGCCTGTTTTAGGTGCATATGTGTACATGTTGGCTAATGATGTCTATAACCCCTTAAATGTCTAGTGACGGACCAGGCATGGCTTATACATTATAGGTACTGTTTCTTTAATTACTCAATGCGTAATGTGATCACTCCCTATTTAAACCTCATTAGGGAGTGGTTCCGGGCACTTTAACTGTATTAACAAATGTGCTGCACGAGTACCTTATCGCTACAGGTTATCCGAAGAAGGGCCCCACCGCTCAGACTGGAGCTGTATTTACTAAGGATTTGTCTGCTTAAATATCTCCTCTACCTGAATGAAGTTCCCTCCATCTACTCCTCTGTTTCTGACCTGGATTGGTGTAAGGATTCCCCTTTTGTGTACCTCTAACTGCACAGCACATGCCCCGTTTACATACCTCTGGACTTTATCCCAGTTTATTCTCCATTTCTGCTGCACCTTACTGAAGGATTTCCCTTTATCAGACCACTTCATGTTTACTCAAATATATCTGATTGCCTACTGACTTGGATCCTTGTAACACCTTTCACCCCTTCAGCTTAAACAGACGTTTGCTACTTACCTACTCTATTGGATCTTCAACCGACTGCTCTGTTTGTTCAGCCTCATAGCTACTCTCCAACTCGCCTGCAATATTGCACTACAGAGAGAGCTACCAGGACTCCCCTTCTCACTATCCTCAGGTATTATAATTTTACTCTGGGCTCTTTTTTTTTCTTCTATGCTATAAGCCCTATAAATTCTATATGTAACAGAGGCTATTGCTATTGATAGCGAGGCATTCAGCAACACGGAACACCCACCCCAGGACAGAGGCTGGTGGTAAAATTAGTGCATGGAAAGGGTTAAAATACCACCATTTAAAATACTCTGGGGTGTCTAGTTTTTTAAAAAAAATATGGTTTGATTGGCTATATTGAATTAGCTGGCTTCAAGGATGGCCCACTTAGGACATGAGGGCAGTAGGACCAGATGTTAAAATTCCATGTTGAAAAAATGTGCACTTCCCAAATGTGGCATTTTACCTCTCAAACAACCTGAGAAAGCCATGCATGGGGGTATCACTGTACTCAGGAGATGTTGCAGAGCACAGATTGGGGTGTTGTTTGATGTATTTGACATATACCTGGAGCTATAAATCCATACCTGAAGCACAATTGTTGAGGGGGGGGGACCACAAAGAGTGATAGTAGAATTAGTGCATGGAAAGGGTTAAAATAACAGCATTTGAAATACCTTGAGGTGTTTAGTTTTCAAAAATATATGGTTTGATGCATTGGCTGGCTATATGGTAAGTTACATTGGCCGGCTATAAGATAGCACATGGGCAGAATGACCAGATTTGGGAAAAAATTGGGTTTGAAATAGAAAAACGCTACTTGTACTTATTGCCCAATAACTTGCACACACAAAAAAAAAAAAACATTGGGTATTTCTAAACTCAGGACAAATAGTAGAATCCATTTAGCAGTATTTTTCATTAGCTTTTTTTGGATGAGTAAAACATTTTTCAAATTTTTTCATATTTTATTAGATGCTGTAAAAAAATGAGGAGAAAATTACATCTAAACACTAGCACCACAGAAGTGTTTTAAAAGCATTGGTCCCAAAGGGTACAAAAAGTAAAAAAACAGCCTGGTCCTTGAGGGGTTAATATTGTCCATCACTCATTCTGACCTAGGCCAACTATACCTAGGTAAAACATTTTTTGGGGCCACATAACGAGTGAGACCCAGCTACTACACCTTGACCATAGCCATGTTTCTCAGTCCAGCAAAACATAATCATATCTCGACGATTAGCAGAGAGGGTGGCCAGTGGCCACCATGAGGATAAGTAGTAAGGGCTAGCTGGGAACTGCCCTGGGTCAGGCAGACCTAAGGCAGCAGCCAACCAAAGCACACTACTGCCATCATAATCATCAGGTAACATGCACATAAAACCAAGGAAACAGCCAAAAGTTATGGTTTACTAGATTGGGGAGTGCTTTCTTGGTGCATGGAGGCATAACAAGCAATCTAGGGTAGTTTTCCCAGTTAGCCCAATGAGAGAGAGATCTTCTGTAAAGTCCATGAAAACACATCTGAACATATTTTGATGATATTTGCATGGAAAAGGAAATTCAGTGGGTTTTTTTTCTCTGATAATATTTTGATCTTTCAACAGATCACAGCTATCCACCATTTGGTTAATTTTTAAACTAGATCAAATGTATTAACTTAAATTGTTTTTTTTCTAATAACAGGTATATATTTGTTACATAGTCGATTTCTACCAGGTATTGCTAACTAAATGAATTTAAAAACGGAACGAAAGAAAACATCCATAATGGTCTTATTTCAAATTCCTTGTATTCTTTATTTCAAATACAAATAATCACAGTTTTGCTCCTGGAGTTTTATCACAAAATAATAAAAAAAAAATTCTAACTAAATCACTAATACTTTTCCATTCTATTCAACCATGCATAACATCTATCTCAACTAAGGTCAGCCCAGTCCAATTCACCAAACACACAGCTTTAAAAATAAGGCACATCACTTACACAAATTTTTCTATTTGGTGTATCCTTAAAATGACACTTCAAATATAACTTGTACTTGTTTTGTCTCAGAACTGGAATATATCAAATAACTATGCCTCAGAAAGTGAGAAATAGCAATTTGCACAGTTTTTATGTTTATTGTTGGGTGCATGCCTTTTATGTGTCTCTCTACATCTGTTCTTGAGCATGAAATACAGTCATGGCCAGATCTGTCCTTAAGTTAATCTGGCCCAAACAACTCAGACATATTTTTCAAACTGATTTATTTAAGCGTTTGATAAATCAGCCAAAACAAATCTAGAATGCTGTAAATTAGACTTCAGTCATATGGATGTAGATACTGGCAACATTACAAACATCACGTGGGGAGAGTTGGCTCTAAAGCATCACTGATGTAGCATCAGTAAAAATGGCTAGTTTTCTATGGATATTTTACAAAATGATTTCAAACTATTTTGAAGCTGCCCTTTGAGTCCTTTATCAGTCTATTGCATGACACCATATTCTTCAAATGTATCTTTCAGGGTGGAAAATGTTTGTCATGTGATTCCTTTTATTTATACTTAATATATTTCGCGTTATATAGAGTCTGACACAAAACGGTAAAGTTAATGCAAAAGCCAAAAACAAATTAAATGATTTTGCTTGCTGCTTCACCTTCATATCAAAACCATCTTTACTCTTAAGAACCATTTCATTGTAGTAATTTTACAGTCCCTACTGAGATCGTCGATGACCCTCTTCTTTCACCGAATACACATCATATGATCAGGAAACGCAGGGCAATGCTATTTGATCCCTGTGTTACCAGCATTCAGGGAAATCAGAGTGAGAAGAAACTGAAAAAGTTTCTGCTGGTGGTGGTGATTGTGTTGTATGTCTTGGTGATTATATGGGACTTAGTATGTGTGGGGCCAGCTGAGGGAGACTAAATGCGGTTTGTGACTATAGACTGAAGATGACACGGAGTGTGGTTAGGATCTAGGGAAATAATTGGCAGAGAAGGACAAGACATGGTGGAGGAGGGGTTCCCTGGTCTGGTAGTTAGGAGGTGGGGTAGAAGCAAGACAGGACAGGCCGGCACACAAGGTATCAGAGAGAAAAGTATTTTGGGACTCAGAGTGGATGTATAAGGGTAAGGTTGTGGACATCAGTAGTCAGCCCAGGTAGAGGCTAAGTTTCACACAGCAGCCCAGTATGCTGCCCCATAAACAGTGTCCAACAGGAAGAGAATGGTGGTGATGTCAGTGTCAATGATAACAGTCTTTGTTCAAAGTGAAATTATCTTAATATATAAGAACTTTCATCATAAGGACTTACTATAAAGGCAAATAAAAGGCAAAGATGGAGGACACTGCAAGAAATTGGAACAAGGCTACAGTCAGAAAGACACAGGAGGCCCCTACAAGTAGGCCAACTTACAAAGTAACATAGCACATAAGGTTGAAAAAAGACCTAAGTCCACCAAGTTCAACCTCCCTACTCTCGATCCAAAAGAAGGCAAAAAAAATCCTAATTGAGCTTCTTTGAATTCTGCAGGCAGGGGGGAAATTCCTTCTTGACTCCAATAGGCAATCGGATTTCTTCTTGGATCAAGAAGCTCTAAAATATCAATTCTATGTATAGAATAAACTTTCTAAGAAAATATCCAGACCCCTTTTGAAGGCATCTAATGTATTTGATAACACCACCTCCCAGTGAATTCCATACCATTATTGTACTTACTGTAAAGAATTCTTTCCTTTGTTGTCTATGAAATCTCCGCTCTTCCAGTCTCAGAGGATGACCTCTTGTGCTTTGTACATTTCTGTTAATGAACAGGTCACTGAGGAGCTCTTTATATTGGCCCTGCATATATTTATATAATGTTATCATATCCCTCTAAGACTCTGTTTTCCAGTGTATATAATTTAAACTTTTTTAGTCTCTTTTCATAACTAGTACCTTCCAATCCACTTATTCATTTTGTAGCCCTCCTTTGCACTTTTTCTAGTTCCATGATGTCCTTTTCAAGGACTGGTGCCCGAGAATAGTACCGAATATTCAAGGTGAGGTCTTACCATTGACCTGTAAAGAGGCAAGATGATATTTTTCTCCCGTGATTCAACACCTAGTTTTATGGAGTAAAATGGAACATACACAAGTTAGTGATGCAGTTTTGTTTTATTATTTGTGGGCGCAATGTACTGTAACTTGCACAAAAAGTTATTTTTTTAAATCTAAGCAAAAGTTAAGAAATGAAATGAAAATACAATACATTGCTTGCTGGTGGTGAGAACCTGATTAATGATACTAGTCAAAGTAATCTGCAAATCAGGGGTACAGTGGTGAGAAAATGTGTAATGTGTGGACAGCTGAAACACAATGTTCTAATTATGATGTGTTAACAGAACAGATTTATAACTTACTAAATAGTTTAGAAATTTAAAATTCAAAATTACAGAAAGACTTCCAACAAGCATGTGTAATCACAAGGAAAGAGAAACAAAGTAATAGTCTTATACCAGAAAATGTAGAAGAGCTCAGTTAAGCCCAGGAACTGCAATGAAAAAAGTAAACATAAATAAAACCAACAATTAATAAAAGTGGTTAAATACTTCAATATAATCGAGGTTTGGACACATTTAGTAATGTGGATGCATTTTAATCAAATACAGATAAGCATGTTTTGTCAGATGAGAAAAAACAACCCACATCAGCAGATTAACTCCTTCTGTAAATTCTCCCATAGTGTAAGATGATGAAATAACACATGGGACAGATAGTGATGGACTTCAACAGTTGATAGAATTTACAGAGAATACAAATCCAGCAACTGAATAGATTTGAGCAGGCTCACGGAATCGTTTTTCATATTCCTGATGATGAATGTCCTGCTTCCACGATCCAATTTTTTGTTAAAAAGTTTAAATACCTGAATCCTACAAGTATTGCAATTGCTTTGAATATGAAAACTCTTCAACTCAAATTTAAAGGTCAAGAAAAATTAAACAGATTTGTTTATAGTTCCGATTTAATGATTTACACTAACAGGAATGTGACCTCAAAAAAAATATATCACTTACCAGACAAATTAGGGAAATACACAGGAAAATGTTTGTTGTAGCTGTGGTGAAAAGTAAAATATCTAGATATACATTGTTTCAAGACAATTGCCTTTTTGCTTGTACTGTGTACTGTTGTCTATGAAGATGTCTGGAAAATGTGATTATTTATGAGTAAAAAATATTCTCGATTTCATCAGCATAAATATATGGACAAAGTCAGATGTGTTGTATGTGATAAAAGATCATGCATTTTTTTTGTTATTTGTTGTAACTTAACATGTGATACGTTAGTTGTAAATACATAGTTTTCATCATTTATTATTATTAATAATTTACGCAGCGCTTAATACAATACATATATTCAAGGGGTATGACAAGGCGAGAATTGACAGACTAAGACAAACTGTGGATCTTGTGGATTCTTGGGCGAGGAATGGGCGGATGCGAGAGATGTTTGTGAGGGATGAAAGAGGTTAGAGTCAAGGATGACCCCAAGCATAGGGCCTGGTTAGTAGGAGAGATAGTCGTGTTGTTAATGGTGATAGTTTTAGAAAGATTAAGTTTCAGGTAGCGTTGTGACATCCATGTAGAGGTACAAGTAAAGTAGGATTCCTTTCTTGCTTCTTGGGTTGATCAAAAACCTCAATTTAGGCCATGATTTAAGACAATTTAGGTCATGACTATAGAGGATGTATTTAAGTGTTAACATATGTTTGTTTGTTTTTGTTTTTTTACTTAATCAATTGAAGACAAAAATATAATAAATTACACATAATTTTCAAATTCATCATTTGTAAAGCTAGACATGTAAGTCCAAGTAGTTCTTATTGGTCTTATTTTTGGGTTATACCAGAATCTTCTTAACAGTGAAATTGGAAATGTAGATGTTTTGTAATGAGGTGTAGCAATAATGTCTTGTATCAGCTAAACTTTTTATACTTTTTGTTTTTTAGGTTGTATGTAAGTATCTAAACTTTTTTCATCACCTCACCAAGTTAAAACTATCTGCCATTCATGTTGTCATAATCAGAGCTCGTATTCAGGTATGAAACTGTGTTTTACTATGTAAGATCTTTATGCCAGCTGTCTTTGTTGCATTGAAAAGTCAATGTAATATTCTACACATCCAATTTATTTACTCATAGTAGTAGTCTTCCATTGATATCAATATAGTATTATTTATTAGACGTCTTTATTTTAGAATTCACTTGGAGTTAGATCACAATCCAGACATTTTCTAACACCAGTAACACCAACTGAAAACTAGACAACTATCTAAAACTATCCATCTTAACATTGTTATTATTAGTAGTGATAGTCGAAGTATTAGTATTAAAAATATAAGAAAAAGTTATTTCTACTAGTTATATACTATAAGAAATAGTATATTCCAACTATGCAAATATTTTATGTTATATTATTTAAATGCAAAAACAAATGCAGGGTGTATGCATCTGTTATAGTCAAATAAGTACAAACCCACTTCATTATAATGATTTGGCAGCTAACCAAATTAATCATGTGCAGCTTGAAGGTCCTTTACTGCAGCGCTGATGTTGATTAGTTCATTTTACCACCTAACCATTACCTTAGACAATAGACTTTATTGTGCTCTATAGTTCATTTAACATTTATTTTCAGTGCCTTGGAAAATAAACAGAAAGCACTTGCAACTTTTAATAAAATGTTGTGCAGCGTTCCTGCAAGAAATAATGTTATATAACCTGGAATGGAAAAGAAATGTGCTTTGTGCTAAAGTCATGTAATACATAGCTGTAAGCAATCAACAGATATACAACCTTTATAATAATTTCCTAGTAGAAGCACAGATATTAAAAGCATGTTCAAGTACAAAATTATAGAATAGTCTTTCCCCAAATATTGACTTAAAAATTGTAATGTTAAAATATAACCTATATTGACTTTCAAATGTGGATTTGTATTTTCATTTTCTTTTTTTGTTGATTTCTAATCTAATCTATTCATGTTATAATTATTCTCTGTTGGATAGATGTGATAACATAGCAGCATGATGGAACCACTGCTAATTAATTTCTACTGCTTGTAAATCTCAGCCCAAACTAAACTAATTGATTATTATGGACTGACCAATATTTTTGTATCTTACATTTGTGAACATAGCCCCTAAATTTCATAGTAACATAGTGTCATTATTTTTCAAACATACCACTACCGTAGTAATCTTTTGCATTATTACAAGCTGGCAAATTCTGTTTTACACACACACACACACACACACACACACACACACACACACACACACACACACACACACACACACACACACACACACACACACACAGGGCCGGCCCAAGACAAAATGCCGCCTGGGGCGAAGTTTAAAATGCCACCCCCCATTATCTACCCTTCCGCCCCCCATTATTTACCCTTCCTCTCCCTCCCTCCCTATTATCTACCCTACCCCCCCTCCCTTGTACTTACCTTTCAGCAGTCCTGTGGCGAGTCTCCCTGCTCGGTCTCGGTGCCGGCTTGTAATGCTGAGCGCCGGAAATGACGTCATCTTCCGGCGCTCAGCATTACAAGCCGGCACCAAGACCGAGCTAGAGCAGGTACTGACAACTTGGTAAAACTACTTGGCGCCCCTCTCTCTCTCTCTTCCGCTTTAAAAAAAAAAAAAAGGGCCGCCTGGAGCAGTTGCCCCACTCGGCTCCATTTTCGGGCCGGCCCTGTATATTTATATATATATGTATATCTGTAAACATATTGCACATTATACATTGCTTTGTAATATCTTTATGAATTAATAATCTGCTTTTCTTGCGAAGTATTTTTTTTTATCCATTCCAACTATTATGACTTTTTTAACTACAGCTCGGGTCTTTGAGTTTTACGTCAGATGTTGCATCCTTAATCCTGTTCCTGTATTTTCCTTTATACAACATGTTCGCTAACATCAAGAAATCATGCACCCAAAATATTTATTCCTAAATACAGTACTACTGTATCAACTTGCATAGGATAATGAAAGAAAGACTCACCAGCCATGCAATTATTTCAAAACCCATAATTTTATGTGTAAATTAATTGCCAGGAATTATTAATTATGTTCATATATATATATTGTAAAGGGCTAAATTCATGAGTTAGTTTCTAACCTCAACCTTACCAGTATAAAAAAGAACTACATCATTTTACACCATATTGCATATGTTTTATTTTTTAAATTGTCTCTGCCTGTGCTAATTGCAATCATAAAACTCACATGAAAAGTGCAAATGACAAGAGGTTTATAACAATACTAAATGTATAGGAAAGTACATTTAAAAACACTAATAATAGTCAAGAGAAAGGCTTTAGAAACCGTCTTTGTAGCAGTATAGCAGGAATTTGAAAGCCCATAATTTTTCTGAAGGTATTCTATTATTGGAGTTAATGGCTGCAACCCCTGCTGCATCTAAAAGCTAATTTACGTGAAACCCGGCTTAATCATACATTCTATATTTGTAATTGATGGAACATATTTATTGAAATTATAGATTTCAAGATGTAAAATAAGATGAATTTAAACTTTAGTGTAAAATTTTCAAACTCATGGGGTCACTCCTGTAAATTTTAAAGTGGAAAATATAATATATTTTCATTTTTTCATAATGCGACTTCAGTTACCTGCGGCATGTAATGCAAGTTAAATGTACGTCTTTATTGCGGTAACTTTAAAATTAAAAAATGTAATTATTTGTGATGGTACCACGGTTTGCCATTTCCGTGGATCAAAATAGCCCTGAAACAGCCCTGAAACAGCCCTGAAACAAAAATAAACATTTTGCAAACAAAATGTAAATGAGTATTGTTAACCTATAAAATGAGGGTCACTCAGGGGCATATTTAGAGTATGTGGCACGCAGGGCGGATCCTGAATGTGACCCCCCCCCCCCCCGTTGGCAAGTATATTTATTTCACAAATTTTTAACTGTCCACTGGAAAAAAAATCTGAAAAGCTAAATTATTAACTTTATTCACCCATTCACTGTCCCGCGCACTGTGTGAGGAAACTCTTTTCAGTGTGTGTGAGCTCCACAGCGGTAAGCTGAGGGCCCACATTAGGCGGCCGTTGGGCCACCAGGCACCCCCGTGATGAGTAGCATCCCTTTAGGTACGCTACTGGGGTCACTTGATATCATGGGACCTGGCACTCCTCATCTGGAGAGCAGGAACAGCTGTTAAACAGAGCTGCAGTAACCCAGGGGCTGATGTATATGCAACTGAGTAATGGTTAAGAGCGTGTGGGGGACCAGGGTTCGAATCTCGGCTGGAACCTAACTTCCCTTACACTTCCAGTAGAGGTCCTTGGGCAAGACTCCTTAAAGCATAATGCCTACCTCAATAATAATTTTTAAGGAAAGTTGCCAGTTTTGTGCATTCATATGAATCTCCAATAATGATGACGGCCCCCAATGAAACAAACATACATTAATGACAAAACCATTAATCAAGATTCTGAGATGGCTGCCAGTTAATTAGGATATGTAATATTTGTTGGAGTCAGACAGGCTGTGATTGCCATTTTGGAATTGTTCCTAGAAAATCTGGTTCAATGTGTTAAGCATTCATGAGCCTGATATATCTAACAGGTGCTGCTTAGTAAGTATTAGCAAATATAACTACCCCGGGAAACAATCATGGCCAGGATACAAGAGAGATTGCATACAGCAAAAGATAGTGGTGGATAAGTGGAACAGCCTCCCGGCAGAAGTGGTAGAAGCATCTGGTGTCAAATTATTTTTTATGCTTCTTTTAGACATGTGCAAATGGACCAAAAATGAATTTGACAAATTTGGGGGGCAATAAATTTCTTGACCATTTTCTTGACCATTCGGGAATGATGGCTACTTCCAGCAGGATAATGCACCATGTCACAAAGCTTGCATCATCTCAAACCGGTTTCTTGAACATAACAATGAGTTCACTGTACTCCAATGGCCTCCACAGTCACCTGATCTCAATCCAATAGAGCACAGGAGATTCGTATCATGGATGTGCAGCTGACAAATCTGCAGGAACTGCGTAATGCCATCATGTCCATATGGACCAAAATCTCTGGTGAATGTTTCCAGCACCTTGTAGAAAGTATGCCACAAATAATAAAGGCAGTTCTGAAGGCAAAAGAAGGGCTAAAGTGGCCAGTGAGTGTCTATATGTATATACAATCACGAAACATTGTTTTGTGTATATATCTATATATAATATAGATATATATAATGTTCCCAGATTGTATATATATATGTTATGCAGATTTTAAATATACACATGCAATAACAAACAATAATTGTATCTATAATATTTACATGTGTACGCAATGGATGAATTAGTGTCTAGACAATATGTGTGCACATAAATATATAGGTTATACAGATAAACCAGAAAATGCTCACATCCGGTAGCATGAATCAAGCATTAAGTATGGTTAATATGTCCTAAGTTACCACTGCACACTTAAAATGATGAATATTAACAATGCACTCACTGAACAGACAATATCAATAGTCAAGAAAATTGAATGAGCTTCATATGCTGTGTCTTTGATATATCTGCAGGGCTTTATGGTTGTAAGTATTGAGTTGTAGAAATGCCAGGTTGTTGGCCAGATTGATTAATAATAAAGCTTCCTCGTGCATATATTTGCAATTAAAAATGACTGAAGCTTGAAAATAAACCTGGCCAAGTGGAGACATATAAATACGCATTCACAATACGTCTGCTGGTAGGAATATTAATTAACTCATTCGGATTTTAAGTGCAGATATAACACATTTATTTTTATTTCAACTGTATATCAGTATAATATATTTAGTGATAATTTATTGTTTTCTCATGTTAGATAAATATGACATTTTTTTTCAAAGTGTTGTTTTATATATATTGACATCTTTTATATGCTAAGGAGGTGCATTTTAGTTACTCATAATTAATAAAGAATTGATATTAGTTATAATGATATAATATCTGCATGTTCAATTTTCTTGTGTTAAGATACTCATTGATATAACAAAGTAGCTGTTATGGTAGAGATATCCAAACACTATGTATATGGCTTTTTTTTTGAGTTTTTAGTAGTAATACTGACCAATTTATTGTAGACAGTACAAAACTGTAGCCATATGTTACTCTTCTTTAAATATTATTACAGCATGTAAATTACTCCTTGCATTGCAAGGGGTTTGAACTGTTTGATGAATCCAAGGTCACCATGCCTCCATTTTTATGGGTGGCCTAATGCTTGTAGGTTTTAATAAGTTGGTCATAAAATAGAGACAGTGACAAGGGTGTGCTATTATAGTTAAAGTCCTCCTTTATGCTTTTTAATCGTCCTCCATTTAGTTTTTTTGGTCTTTGAATGCCCTTGTAATGCTTGTATCTTTGCTTTTTAAATATTGTCAATCAATCAAAATGGACATTGATGTTTTCAATGTCAAAGGCTGGCTGAGGATAATAATCCGACATAGTGGGCAAGGCAAACTAGGGTGCTGTGCTGTTAGGGACGACCTATATAAGCTTGTTCCTATACCATAGCGATGCAGAAGAACACGTCACCTAGAGGCCTAAAAACAGCTTGTTTATGCTGAATGGCTTTTGTGGACAATCTAATCCAGACAATAATGTTTAAAAGGATTAAAAATGATCAAATACAATATAGATTCAGTGTTAAGAGAAATTAAGCATTAGTGGATTGTAATTCAATGTAAATATACATGAACTTAAGCAAAGTTCTTGAGCAGCGGTACAAGCAATGTTTCATGAAAAAAGTTAGAATCCTTAGAGAAAAATGTCTACTCAAATGAAAAGATGTTTAAGAAAAGGTAACAACACTGCTTCCTCAGATTTAGATCTCCAACTTAACAGGCATTCAGAAACCTTGTTGGAACAATTTCTAGTGGTATATAATTATAATTTACGTGTCATCTCAAGGCTAGAACATTATTTCAGTGACACATAGCTCATTGTATCTGCTAAGTAGTTTAAATCAAAAGCAAGATTGGGACTGAAATAAAAGGTTAAAATAAAAATTCTAAAATTGACTTTGAACATCGAAATAATACATTTGCCTTTTTGACTACAAATTCTTTTGCTGGCGTTGCTCAGATAAGAATAAAATCTCAGCCATGGATTTTGAAACAGACTCGTAGAGGGATATGAGTTCAATGTGTCTTTGGGAAAGTATGGTATTTCAGCGTGAGTGTAGGGTGACTTGTGTGCATTGAGGGTGTATGCAATTGAATGTGGGAATTTTTAAAGTTGAGTTGGAAGGTTTAATTCTGAGGTAGAGACAATGAAATTTAACCAGGTGGTGATTTTGTGGTGATCATGCCTCTTCATTAAGTCAGTAATTTGGAATGGTCTTTGTTACATTAGTTCAAACTGTTGACATTGAATTCACATCAGCCTTATGTATTACAACTACCCAGGGCCAGACTCGGGATTAAAATGATCCCTGCTACTTTAAGGCCAACAAGTAATAAAATACTTTTCTGCTGTATCCAGCCTTCTGCTGGATAATTGTTGATGTTCACCACACTTTTACAGTAATCTGCCTTGTGTATACAAAGGTATGTGGATGGCACCTTTATTGGCATTTGCCCGATGGCTAGTCTGGGCCTACAACTGCCTCAACCCATGCATCTTCTTTTTGAAGGATATATAGCAATGGCTTTCCAGATAGCATGATTTATCTTGTGCCTACAAAAAATGATATGAGCATAATTTGTACACGGCGTTCTACGTATTCTGAATATATTGCTGCATCAGTGTTTTAAATCATAGATAAATTTCCTGCAAGCACACTTTACTACTTTCTCCCTGACCTTCTGTAAGACGCTCAACTCCTACATGTGTCTGTACATTACATAAGACAGGAATAAAACGTCTAGTATCATTGACTTTTGTGAAGGCTAGAATTCATTCTAGAAGGTATAAATCATCAGCCTAAAATTTAATGGAGGAGAACACTAATACAGATACATCATCCACATGCTTCATTGACTAGAATTTATATGGTAATGTAACACTATTTGAGGTTGAAGGTCGACCTGTGTATAAAAAAATAAAATAAAATGTCAGTAAGCAGTAAACATTTATTAGATGTTGCTGTGACCCAGCTACATGTAAAAATGCACCCAACTTCACCTGTTAAACTGGAAGAAAGTTGTTGATGGAAAAACAAGTGCTGTGGCAGTCTAACAGCAGGTTTTAAAGAAATGTCAAAGCATTTTAACACCTGCTAGTTCAAGCTCACAAGTACTTTGAGAATTTTATAAGTTTTCAGAAGCTCATATAACCTTTGTCCTCACCATGCAATTATAGTACTTCTATTGAAAAGTTAAAAAAAAGTTACTAAAGCAGTAAACTGAACGTGTTTTTCACCATGTGCTAAAACTATTTAAAGTTCTTGCCTGATCTTCTTGTTTTTGCAAAGATATTTAATGAATCATTATCAGCAGAATTGTTATGGGCATTTTACGAGGGAGTGGATTCGTTGTTTTGCGGTGCTGGCAGTCAGGAATGGACACATTTTGGAAATGTTGCGTAGTTAGTTGGTTATGGCCGGATTTAGAGAGTGATTTCATGTGAGGTATAAAAGGTTGAAGGAGAGATAGTGGTACCGTCGACAGTGATAGAAAGGTCAGAAAGGGGAACAGAGTTAGAGGGAGGGATTAGAAGGAGCTCAGTCTTAGACATATTTATCTTGAGGTGGTGAGAGGTCATCCAGGAAAAGATGCCAGCTGCTGATCTGAGAGAGGACAGATGCAGAGATTGGGGGTGGAGAGATAGATTTGTGTGCATAGAGGTGGTATTTGAAGTCAAAGCTGTCAATAAGTTTTCCAAGTGAGGAAGTATAGATGGAGAATAGTAGAGAACCCAGGACAGAACCCTGAGGCACTCCAACGGACAGAGGCATTGAAGAGGAGGAGTTGCCAGCAAAAGACACAGAGAAGGATCTGTTGGAAAGATACAAGTTAATCCAGGAGAGAGCAGTGTCACGGAGACCAAGAGCTGAGAGTCTGTAGAAGGAGGGGGTGGTCGACTGTGTCGAAACAGCAGAGAGGTCAAGTAAGATTAGCATAGAGTAGTGGCCATTGTTTCTAGCAGATAGAAGGTAGTTTGTGACCTTGGTAAGAGCAGTTTCAGTCAAGTGCTGTGGGCGGAAACCAGATTGCAGGGAGTTTGAGGACAGAAAGTGGGTTAGACGGTCGTAGATTAGTTTTTCTAAGAGTTTACATGTTATTGGAAGTAGTGATATGGGGCAGTTGTTAGCAGGGGAATTTGGGTCAAGGCAGGGTTTCTTGAGGATTGGAGTGACCTGTATACACAGGTATAGATAGGCACTGAATACAATAGATAAAGCACTGAGAAATAGCCGGATACTTTTATAGGTAGTACTGCAGGTAAAATTGCTTGGCTGGTGACAGAGGAAAGTGCGGAACATATGGTCAGCCAAAGCAAGGTAGTCAGACGTAGCTAAGGTCTGTGCACGGAGTAGTCAGACAAGCCAGGTATGGTTTCCCTGTCCGGTCCCTAATAAAATCAAATTTAATATTTAGGGTATGCACAACACAAACACAAATCTATCAATACATGTATTTGAATTCCCAAATTCTCCAAACGAGTGTCTAGGAGGAAATGGAAATGAAGGCAACCGTCAAGGTAGTAAAATCAAAATGAAAAATGTTATTTGCGTCCTTGGACAGCAACTTCAGGGTAAGACCTCACGCTTGACGCGTTCCACACTAGCGTGCTTACTCCAAAACAGTCTGATTAATGGGCAAGTAACACCCTTTAAATACTTAACACAATCAATTAAGGTAATTAATAAATAATAAAAACATGTTAAACCAATACTAAAATGTGAAAAGCGTGTTTTTTCTTTTAGCCCTTTATAGCTCAGAGCATATAAGTATATCCATGAGTGGCTTTACAATTCATATATATATATATATATATATATATATATATATATATATATATATATATATATATATATATATATATATATATATATCACTCCCAATACATACAGTGGATATAAAAAGTCTACACATCCCTGTTAAAATGCCAGGTTCTTGTGATGTTAAAGAATGAGACAAAGATGAATCATGTCAGAACTTGTTCCACCTTTAATGTGACCTATAATGTGAACAATAAATTTGCTAAACAAACTGAAATCTTTGAGGGAGAAACAAAAATAAATAAAAACTCACAATAACCTGGTTGCATAAGTGTGAACACCCTAAGGCTAGGTTTCCACTTGGGTTTTTGTCCTGCGTTTTTTTTCTTGATGAAAAACGCCAAGTAAACTGCCACTGCATTTTCCTGCGTTTTGGCGTTTTTTCTGGTGTTTTAGCCTTTCTGTGGAAATTGCATTTTTGACCTTAGGCAGTTTTTTCACCCTTTACATGTTGAAATTTTCACCAAGCTTAGGCTAGGTTTCCACTTGGGTTTTTGTCCGGCGTTTTTTTCTTGATGAAAAACGCCAGGAAAACTGCCAAGAAAACTGCCACTGCATTTACCTGCGTTTTGGCGTTTTTTCTGGCGTTTTAGCCTTTCTGTGGAAATTGCTTTTTTTGACCTTAGGCAGTTTTTCCAGCCTTTACAAGTTAGAAGTTTCACCCAGCTAAAAGGGATTAGGATAAATGGCAAGTATCTGCCCTCTCCTGATGTTATTTACTTGGTAGACCCTTTTGTCTCTTTTCTGTGGTTTGTAAGGCATGCTTTATTTCGAATGTCTGCTCCTCTGGGAAGATTGGCCCCAAATGATGGTGCAAATTGTTTGCTGTTGCTTTTGGCACGCAGGATCCAGTTGATGCGTCGGGTATGTTTGTTTGTAATGGCATGTTTGTTCCAAATGGTGTAAAATTCAATATGAACCAGTCCAGGACTTTGTTTTGTGTGAAACTGTTTGTTTTCAGCCTATTTCTCGTAGGACACACAGATACTGGGTCCATCCTCTGCATTGTAACTGTGGAAAAAACGCCATAAAAAACGCCAAGACAATAAACCCACATGGCTTATTCATGGCGTTTTTTCTCTCCCATAGACTTCTATTGGAGAAAAACGCCATGATTTCCTTGCAAAAAACGCCAGAGTGTGAACATGCTGTGATTTTGAAAAACTGCCACAGAGCCCAAAAAAGCAGAAAAACGCCAAAGAGGACTGAAAAAACGCCAGACAGAAAAACGCCAAGTGGAAATGGCATTTTGCGATTTCCTGTTGAAGAACAGCTAACATCTGGCTGCTGCGTTTTTCCACTAAAAAAACGCCAGGTGGCGCTATTGGCGTTTTTATGGGCGTTTTTAGCAAAAAAAAACCAAGTGGAAACCTAGCCTAAAAGGGATTAGGATAAATGGCAAATATCTGCCCCCTCCTGATGTCATTTCCTTGGTAGAGTTCTACTTAAACGACCCAGCGGACCCTTTTGTCTCTTTTCTGTGGTTTGTAAGGCATGCTTTATTCTGAATGTCTGCTCCTCTAGGAAGATTGGCCCCAAATGATGGTGCAAATTGTTTGCTGTTGCTTTTGGCACGCAGGATCCAGTTGGGTATGTTTGTTTGTAATGGCATGTTTGTCCCAAATAGTGTAAAGTTTTGTTTTGTGTGAAACTGTTTGTTTCCAGCCTATTTCTCGTAGGACACACAGATACTGGGTCCATCCTCTGCATTGTAACTGTGGTAAAAAACGTCATAAGAAACGCCAAGGCAAAACCCACATGGCTTTTTCATGGCTTTTTTCTCTCCCATAGACTTCTATTGGAGAAAAACGCCAAGATTTCCTTGCAAAAAACGCCAGAGTGTCAACATGCTGCGATTTTGAAAAACTGCCACAGAGCCCAAAAAAGCAGATATATGCCAAAGAGGACTGAAAAAACGCCAAACAGAAAAACGCCAAGTGGATATGGCATTGTGCGATTTCCTATTGAAGAACAGCTAACATCTGGCCGCAGTGTTTTTTCACAAAAAAAACGCCGTGTGGCTGAATTGGCGTTTTTATGGGCGTTTTTAGCAAAAAAAAAAAAACAAGTGGAAACCTAGCCTTAGGCTAGGTTTCCACTTGGGTTTTTGTCCTGCGTTTTTTTCTTGATGAAAAACGCCAGGAAAAACGCCAAGAAAACTGCCACTGCATTTACCTGCGTTTTGGCGTTTTTTCTGGAGTTTTTTCTGGCGTTTTAGCCTTTCTGTGGAAATTGCTTTTTTTGACCTTAGGCAGTTTTTCCAGCCTTTACAAGTTAGAAGTTTCACCCAGCTAAAAGGGATTAGGATAAATGGCAAGTATCTTCCCTCTCCTGATGTCATTTACTTGGTAGACCCTTTTGTCTCTTTTCTGTGGTTTGTAAGGCATGCTTTATTTCGAATGTCTGCTCCTCTGGGAAGATTGGCCCCAAATGATGGTGCAAATTGTTTGCTGTTGCTTTTGGCACGCAGGATCCAGTTGATGCGTTGGGTATGTTTGTTTGTAATGGCATGTTTGTTCCAAATGGTGTAAAATTCAATATGAACCAGTCCAGGACTTTGTTTTGTGTGAAACTGTTTGTTTTCAGCCTATTTCTCGTAGGACACACAGATACTGGGTCCATCCTCTGCATTGTAACTGTGGAAAAAACGCCATAAAAAACGCCAAGGCAATAAACCCACATGGCTTTTTCATGGCGTTTTTTCTCTCCCATAGACTTCTATTGGAGAAAAAAAGCCAAGATTTCTTGCAAAAAACGCCAGAGTGTGAACATGCTGCGATTCTGAAAAACTGCCACAGAGCCCAAAAAAGCAGAAAAACGCCAAAAAGGACTGAAAAAACGCCAAACAGAAAAACGCCAAGTGGAAATGGCATTTTGCGATTTCCTATTGAAGAACAGCTAACATCTGGCTGCAGCCGTTTTTCACTAAAAAAACGCCAGGTGGCGCTATTGGCGTTTTTATGGGCGTTTTTAGCAAAAAAAAAACAAGTGGAAATCTAGCCTTAAACTAATACTTTGTTGGAGCACCTTTTGATTGTATTACAGCAATCAGTTTTTTTGGTAGGAGTCTATTAGCATGGCACATCGTGACATGGCAATATTTGCCCACTTTTCTTTGCAAAAGCCCACCAAATCTGTCAGATTGCGAGGACATCTCCTGTGCACAGCCCTCTTCAGATCACCACACAGATGTTCAATTGAATTTAGGTCTGGGCTCTGGCTGGGCCATTCCAAAATGTAAATCTTCTTCTAGTGAAGCCATACTTTTGTGGATTTTCATGTGTGCTTTGGATCGTTGTCGGGCTGGAAGGTAAACTTTTTAGCTTCCTAACGGACACCTGAAAGTTTTGTGCCAAAATTGCCTGCTATGTGGAACTGTTCATAATTCCCTCCACCCTGACTAAGGCCCTGGTTCCAGCTGAGGAAAAACAGCCCGAAAGCATGATGCTGCCACCACCATGCTTCACTGTGGCCAAACATACCTTTTGGAATTATAGCCAAAAAGTTCAACCTTGTTTTCATCAGACCATAACGCATTTTGGGGGACTTGATGTTTGTTTTTTTGCAAACTTCAGCCGGGCTTTGATGTTTTTCTTTGTAAGAAAAGGCTTCAGTCTTGCCACCCTACCCCATAGCCCATTCATATGAAGAATACGGGAGATTGTTGTCACAGGTAGCGCATAGCCAGTACTTGCCAGAAATTCTTGAAGTTCCTTTAATGTTGCAGCAGGCCTCTTGTAAGTCTCCCTGACCAGTTTTCTTCTCGTTTTTTCATTAATTTTGGAGGAACGTCCAGTTCTTGGCAATGTCTCTGTTGTGCCATATTTTCTCCACTTGATGAGGACTGTCTCCACTGTGTTCCATGGTATATCTAATGCTTTGGACATTATTTTGTACCCTTCTCCTGACTAATATCTTTCAACAATGAGATCCCTTTGCTTTGGAAGCTCTCTGCGGACCATGGCTTTTGCTCTGAGATGCAACTAAGCAAATGTCAAGTAAATCCTACTAGAACAGCTTTATTTGTGATTAATCAAAGTCACTAACGATGGCAGGTGTGTAATGACTTCTATTTAACATGAGTTATAGGCTAGATTTCCACTTGGGTTTTTGTCCGGCGTTTTTTTCTTCATGAAAAACGCCAGGAAAACTGCCAAGAAAACTGCCACTGCATTTACCTGCGTTTTGGCGTTTTTTCTGCAGTTTTTTCTGGCGTTTTAGCCTTTCTGTGGAAATTGCTTTTTTTGACCTTAGGCAGTTTTTCCAGCCTTTACAAGTTAGAAGTTTCACCCAGCTAAAAGGGATTAGGATAAATGGCAAGTATCTTCCCTCTCCTGATGTCATTTACTTGGTAGACCCTTTTGTCTCTTTTCTGTGGTTTGTAAGGCATGCTTTATTTCGAATGTCTGCTCCTCTGGGAAGATTGGCCCCAAATGATGGTGCAAATTGTTTGCTGTTGCTTTTGGCACGCAGGATCCGGTCGCGTATGTTTGTTTGTAATGGCATGTTTGTTCCAAATGGTGTAAAATTCAATATGAACCAGTCCAGGACTTTGTTTTGTGTGAAACTGTTTGTTTTCAGCCTATTTCTTGTAGGACACACAGATACTGGGTCCATCCTCTGCATTGTAACTGTGGAAAAAACGCCATAAAAAACGCCAAGGCAATAAACCCACATGGCTTTTTCAGGCTTGGTTTCCATTTGGGTTTTTTTTGCTAAAAACGCCTATAAAAAAGCCAATAGCGCCACCTGGCGTTTTTTTGTGAAAAACGTCTGCAGCCAGATGTTAGCTGTTCTTCAATAGGAAATCGCAAAATGCCATTTCCACTTGGAGTTTTTCTGTTTGGCGTTTTTTCAGTCCTCTTTGGCGTTTTTCTGCTTTTTTGGGCTCTGTGGCAGTTTTTCAAAACTGCAGCATGTTGACACTCTGGTGTTTTTTGCAAGAAATCTTGGCTTTTTTTCTCCAATAGAAGTCTATGGGAGAGAAAAAACGCCATGAAAACGCCATGTGGGTTTATTGCCTTGGCGTTTTTTATGGCGTTTTTTCCACAGTTACAATGCAGAGGATGGACCCAGTGTCTGTGTGTCCTACGAGAAATAGGCTGAAAACAAACAGTTTCACACAAAACAAAGTCCTGGACTGGTTCATATTGAATTTTACACCATTTGGAACAAACATGCCATTACAAACAAACATACGCGACCAGATCCTGCGTGCCAAAAGCAACAGCAAACAATTTGCACCATCATTTGGGGCCAATCTTCCCAGAGGAGCAGACATTCAGAATAAAGCATGCCTTACAAACCACAGAAAAGAGACAAAAGGGTCTACCAAGTAAATGACATCAGGAGAGGGCAGATACTTGCCATTTATCCTAATCCCTTTTAGCTGGGTGAAACTTCTAACTTGTAAAGGCTGGAAAAACTGCCTAAGGTCAAAAAAAGCAATTTCCACAGAAAGGCTAAAACGCCAGAAAAAACTGCAGAAAAAACGCCAAAACGCAGGTAAATGCAGCGGCAGTTTTCTTGGCAGTTTTCCTGGCGTTTTTCATCAAGAAAAAAAACGCCGGACAAAAACCCAAGTGGGAACCTAGCCTTAGCTGGGTGAAACTTCTAACTTGTAAAGGCTGGAAAAACTGCCTAAGGTCAAAAAAAGCAATTTCCACAGAAAGGCTAAAACGCCAGAAAAAACTGCAGAAAAAATGCCAAAACGCAGGTAAATGCAGTGGCAGTTTTCTTGGCAGTTTTCCTGGCGTTTTTCATCAAGAAAAAAACGCCGGACAAAAACCCAAGTGGAAACCTAGCCTCATGGCGTTTTTTCTCTCCCATAGACTTCTATTGGAGAAAAAAAGCCAAGATTTCTTGCAAAAAACGCCAGAGTGTCAACATGCTGCAATTTTGAAAAACTGCCACAGAGCCCAAAAAAGCAGAAAAACGCCAAAGAGGACTGAAAAAACGCCAAACAGAAAAACGCCAAGTGGAAATGGCATTTTGCGATTTCCTATTGAATTACAGCTAACATCTGGCTGCAGCCGTTTTTCACAAAAAAAACGCCAGGTGGCGCTATTGGCGTTTTTATAGGCGTTTTTAGCAAAAAAAAAACAAATGGAAACCTAGCTTTAATGTGATAGGTTAATTCTGAACACAGCCACAGCCCCAGTTATAAGAGGGTGTGCACACTGAGTTTCCACCTCAAAGATTTCAGTTTGTTTTGCAATTGAATTGTTCATATTATAGGTCACATATGTATATCGAATAAATATATAAACGTCAATAATCAATTTATTAAAAAATAAATAATGAATCAATTCATCAATCAATATTACAAAACCTTTTAAAAAATCAACATATACAGTATAAATACATAAATGAATAATAAATATATCTTCAAGAAATCAACATAATTTAATTTTTATACATGATATGAATTGTAATTTACCTCTTATAAGGATGATTACAAATTTCATAATAATTAAGAAACATTGATTTGAATTTGTTATACAAAATGAATCATGATTATTCTTCTATGAGGATGACCCAATTTATGGTTACATGATCAAAAAAGAAGTACCTCTTTAAATATTAATGTTAAATAAATATATAATTTTAATATATTTTTAACTAAATAAATTCAAAAGGCTTCTTCTCACTCAATTTGTTGTTCACATATTAATAAACAATCTAAACAGGATAATAGCATATTAAGAAAATGCTTTTAAGATGACTTACATCATAGTTAGTACTCCAACTTTAGTGTAAGCTCAAGTTCATAAACATACAAGTCTATTCACCTAAAAAAGTAAAGTAATACTAACAGGTACTTATTACTCTAAACATACTATAAACACTGAGGTTCATCCAGTGTAACACCATACATTATTACGGATATTAAGCCCATTAGGAGAACAAGTGTACAAAGTAAATATCCCGAAAACTTCATGTTCATCCAAAAGGGTACATCTATGTCTACCACTAGGGGGTACAAATTTTCTCAATCTCCATCATCGAAAAATATCCTTCTTCTCCATCACTACAAATTAGAAAATGCCTTGATATAGGTGATGTTATATCTTTATTCCTGATATGTAACAGATGCTCCCTCATTCTAGCCTTGAACTGTCGTGTAGTTTGACCAACATATTGGATTTGACATTTCCGACATGTAACTAAATAAATAATATTTTCAGTAGAACAATTAGTAAATGCCTTAATATTATATTCCTTTCCTTTCACTGTAGATTTAAACACATTACTTTTATTAACATGGCTAAACTCTATGGCCACACAGGAACATACCAACTGGTGGTATTCTCTGATTAGTTTCATCTTTAGGTCTGAGCTCTTATAAATGCCTATATAAGATGACCTATTCATCACTACAACAGCCCCTCCTTTATCTGCATTACGAATAACAATGTTTAGATCACCAGCCTACTCGTTCATGGTCTGGTGAGGTTGCCAAAACTACCCAAGTTTAATAAGATCCTCCTCCACCAATTTATAATATGTACCAATAATAGCATTTCTGGTAAAAAGTAGATTTAAGCTTAAGGTTAGTTTTCATAGCTACAACATTTTTAGGCCTGTCCCACAAACTTTCCAAAGTTGAGAGTGAACACAAATCTTGAAAATTCAAACCCTCCTGACAATCATAATCCTGCTTACTTATATTAAAGGATTGCCTCTGGATGGGATGCTCAGTATCAACTGGTAAAACACCTGTGATCAACTGTGTCTCACATTTACTAAAATGTAAATGAATGACATTTATAGATGAGCACATTTCCAAGGGGAGTACATTGCTCTGCTGGGAGGGCCTTCCTTCCCCTCATCTTGCCTCCCCTTCTCCATCTTTTTTGTTTTGAATGATATACAACGCCTCTTTAAATCCTGATCTGGATGCTCCATGTCTGAATCAAAGAGTGACAGAAGTCTTATGCTTCCAGAAGTAGCTTCAAAATTTCAGGAACTGGAGGAAGATGCAATAGAGTGTGAGGATTCTATAGATGACACATAATCTGTGCTCGAGGCCTCTGCTTCACTAAATTACACATTGTGGGTATCATCCACATATCTTCTTGTTGATTTTTTTTCGAAATACTTTCAAACCTTCCAGTATAACGCCTTTTCCAAACATATACTTTATCTATTGGATAATTTCAATTAATTTGAAAGAACAGTCAGTCAAAGTATTCAATTGCTCTTTTAGATCTCTGTCATCATCAATAAAGGTAGATACTGTAACATGTTCACCAAGAGAGCTGTAGTTGCTCCCAGATATCACCCAGATGTGTCCTCCTTTTGTCCCCAAAATCACTTCCAGCGCCAGTGTAACCCCGCATGTTACACACAGCTACAACTTGGTTAGGGGGAATTGATTTCTTCCTGGCCAAGTCCCTGACTTCTTTGGGGCTGAGACATTGGATTTTTTTTTAACAATTTTGCAGTCCTGACTCATCTCAGCAGTGCCTCCATCTGTAACCCCTTTCTGCCCTACTCCTGGCGACAAACGGTAGTTGGCAGAAGTTACATCTTCTTCTGACGCTGACAGGGATCCTGAGCCTCCGCCATAGTTGGGAGAACGGGACATCTTCTTCTAACACAGTGCCTCCACTCAGTGCAACTTCTATTTATAGGAAACCCACCCCACTGAGTAGATGAGTACCCTCCACTTAATAAAACCTCAAAGACATGAAATAAGTACAGACATGGAAATACAGGCTGTATTGTGGTTAAAGAGATACACATATAACAGCAGAAATAAACATGCAGTTCCTGGCTAATGTGCAATGATAATAAGTCCCTGGTATAGGAATAATACAGTCACAAGAGTCTTTAGCAGCAGGAATGCAGCCAATAAACTTCCCTTAATAACATGGAAAAAACTATGTTTAAACAATTATAAACTCATGGGTACCTGCAGGTAATTTATGTGCACAGCGTTGGGGCCCTTAGATGTTGGTAGCGCTACCCAGATACAATGAGGAAAAAGTCTGAAGTAATCTCTGAAGATAGTACCTTTGAATGACACCTGTAACTGTAGATATCGCCACTTCTAACAAACAAGGAAAAACTGGCTAGGTGCAGATTCCCCTGGTCCTTGACAAGGCTGTGAGTGCACCTTACCAGAAATATCCAGAAGTCCAGCAAAATGGAGGGCAGGAGCAGGATAGCAATCCTTTCTCTTCCTTTTGCTGACAGACTGTGAAAACTGAAGAAAGTTCCAGATGTCTGCAGGGAGCTGAACATAAAATGACAGTCTTCTAACTCTTGTACTTGCAGTGCATTAGACCTCCCTTGCTTTTATTTCAATGTCCTAGCAGAAGTGGATAATCAGGGGAAAAAAAACAGTAGGAATACACTTTCTTTCTGCAGAGCCAGAGAACATGGCTTCACCCCTGTCCTCTTCTTCTTGCCACTCTAGCCCCTCCTCCTTACATGACATGGAAAAGGGGCAAAGTTCAAAATCACCAACTTAAAGCAAACAGCAAAATATAGCAGTCTGTTACACCAGTCAGCATGCACACCTTGGAACTCTGCTATGTGTACCCAATAAATAGACACAACTACCTTGAATTGAGTACAGCAAGAATGAACATTTTATTGAACGGAATATAGCATATTTATCAACAGAAACATCAAGACAACAGCCAGGTTTTGAACAGAACAAAAGAGTCAATCACATCAGTACATAATTGAATTACATCACACAAGATTAAGACTTAACAGAACAATAATAAAGTTAACTAACTTAAGGTGCGGGGAAACGATCACTATGGAAGGGGATTCCTATGGTGTGAGCAGATAGTCTTTGTACATTTCAACCTGCATTTTTACAAGTGACATCCCACACTTCCCCCACAGGAGGAACCATGGTCCAAATGCCCAGGCTCAATGTGGGCAAGTGTCCACAAGACTGAAACATTCAGGGAGGGGCTCTGTCTGGCCCAGCAATATAGTTCTGTCACATATCTCCCCTTTAAAAAGAAGACTGAACTGTGGCCAGACCCCCAACTGGGTCTGACACCAGTCCAGTCGGGGAGCACAGCTCTGTCACTCCTAGAGTTGTTGATGCAGGGGGCTGGCAAGAGGCACCTGTCCCAATAACCAGTACTGAGGTGCACTTGAACACTGGGGAGTTCGGGTCTCAGGCGAGAATAACAATCCCACTCATCAGGACAGGGAGACGAGGTAGCAGGCTTGCTTTCAGTCCTCTCCAGGGGCCCCAGTGATGGAGAGTTCCGTCACACACTCTGTCACATATCTTCTTTTTCGGGGGGGAGACCGAAATTGGAGAAGACTCCAGACAGTCTAAAATGTGTGTAAAAGAAAATGCAAAAACAACCACAAAGTTTGACAAAGGCTGGTGATAGAATTAGTGCATGAAAAGAGTTAAAATATTAGCATTTGAAATACCCTGGAGTGTCTAGTATTCACACATATGGTTTGATGGGAGTGAATTTAAGTGGCCAGCTGGAAACCTGTCCCAACTAGGACATTGGGATGAATGGCCATATTTGAAAAAATGGTTTTAAAATAGCAGTATGCTAGTTTTACTTATACATTGCGTATTTTGAAGTAAAATTCAGAAAAATACTTTTTTTTCTCATTTCTTTACAAAAATTTTAACTTTTTCATAGTCAATTACATGATTTGATCAAAATAATGGTATCTAAAGAAAGAAATAAAATAGAACTTCAGTGGGTACAGTAAATGAGAAAAAAAAATATTACAGCTAAACACGTGAACCATAGAAATGTCAGTTAGGGCCTTTGCATTGAAGTTATAGGACCATTTTGCTCTGTTCCTGACTTGTTCCTGACTTCATGTGTACCTGATCCTCTATTATTCCTGCCTTCAGCCTTGCCAAGTGGGCTTCCTGCCTTGTGTCCTGTCCAGTGGGCTTCCTGCCATACATCCGTTTTCTTGCTAGGAGACTGTTTAACCTGTATTTGTTTGTCCTGCCATATTATACAATACACAGCATTACCTGGAATTCTGCCTGCAGTGTATTACCTTGTGCTTGTCTTACTTATCCTTCGTTTATCATGCATTGCCGTGTGCAGACAGAACCCCAGGTATCCCCTGCAATGAGGCTCCTACCCAACCTGATTACCCAGGTCCTGATAGATGATGTGAGTAAGCCAAATAAAACTAACTCAATTTTCATTAGATTTTTTCATTTGATCTATACATCACCTATGGGTTATGCACAATATGGAAAGTGATTTGGAACAAATCTTGATGGTAATGTGCCCACTCTTCCAACTTTACAGCAGTATGTATACGAAACCTAACATGTCTAGACTTTCTTTGTTTCCACTCTAAAAACTAAATTGAAGTGTATCTTTAATTCAGTTGCCACTGTGACTTACAAGCATTGAAATGATGACATTGTTATTGCTAATAAACAGCTTGCTTATTATCATTTACTATATATAATACAATCAAAACAATAATATTTGTAATTTATGTACTATATTTTTTTCTTTTTAAACTTACTTTCTAAACTTTAGTCTAAATATTTAGTGTACCTTATGTAAAGCATTTTCAATAATTTTAACTACTTATTATGTAGCAATTATACTAGTAGTAAAATAAGTATCTGCCTAGCTTTATTACTTTAACCCCTTCAGGACCGGCATTGGCAAACTGCGTCTTCCCTTGACCCCAGGTTTTTTTTTAAATATTTTAAATTCCGTGCTCGTGATTCGCTGCAAAGCAATCACGTGCACGGAATTGAGGGGGAGTGGCTGCTATGGATCGCTGGGGACACCCACCGGTCAGTAGCAGCCGCCCCTCGCGATCCCAGCATCCATAGCGACGCTGGGATCGCGCATCATCGATGACGTACCTGGTACGTCCCGGTCTGCCGGTGACCTTTGACCCGGAAGTACCAGGTACGTCCCGGTCTTGAAGGGGTTAAAATCTAGGAAACTGTACACATAGACACAGTATTTACCAAATCATTTTCATCTTTAAATAATACATTTAGCAGTGTACCAAATTTCTGCTATACTTAAGAGTAATCAATCTACTCAAAATGATGGATTTCTCATATATAAATTACAAAGTTTTTCACTGTACATATCTGAGCACCAATTACTGCGTATAAGCAATGTATCCTAATGTGCCTACATATTTCACGAAAAGTATCCATCTTCCTATAAAACATGACTATGAAAAGTGGCAATATATTTGCTACACAAATATGTATTCTTTGCATGCTTTTAATTTACAAAGTATAAACTTGAAATAGCGATTTTGTGTTGATTTCTTTTAGTTTTAGAATGCAATGGCCACTCCAGGAAGAGAACAAAGAGAACATTTGTTTATTATTATTATTTTATTATTTAACATTTAGGGGGGAAATTGGAGTGGAAAATGATGCTTTTCTTGTTTTTACCACTATACCATGTGATTAGAAGCATGGGCTAACTTAAACTTATCTGTGTATAACTCAGCTTGTACTGAATAAAATATATAGGTTTCCCTTGGCAAACTGTAAACTGTTTATATGGTTGTCTACCTGACCGGGTCTCCTGAAATGTCCCCTGACCTATGGCATTCAAAGGGTTAAAGCCACAGACAACTCGCAAATTAGTGAGTAATTGCAAGTTGCATGCGTTTCTCAACTCACATGTATTTCCATATACTGATATGTTCTGTATGTCTTTTTTTTCCACGTTTTATGTAAGTGCTAATGCATGTTGGCTTTAGGGAACCTGTCACATTTGTGCCAACTCCCAAGCACTTTAGTGAATAAACCTGCCTGTTGGTGATATTGCTACAACTGTTTAATATGTACAGTGTTATATGTGAAGGGGATTAGCATGTGGTCCTTCCTGGTCTGAAATGGGTTAATCCCAGGCTTCAAACACACAGCTGCTTTCAGTCAAATTAAAACAGCTGATAATTAGTTGGGGATCTGAGGGCTTCACAATCTCTCAATGAGCAGAATTCTCCGTGGGAAAAGGCTGCAGTACAGCTAGAGCAACCCTGATGATGTGCTTCAGAACAAGCTGGTAAATGTTTTTGTCCTTGTTTGGCTGGGAGGCATTTTAGTTGGTCACATGTATGTATACGTATATCACATATGATAAGATTACATACCATGTAATGAAATCTATAAATGTATAGACTTCATCGTTATTCACAGTGACACTAACAATACTTCAAAACAATGGCAGTGTGATGTTCTCGTGTTTCTGCCGCTGCGCTTTGCTAGTACTAAGTACTAGTACTAATAGTAATTAACATAAAGCTATTACTCTGTTACTCCTGGTGGCAAAGGATTCTTTAATGTTTAACAATGAAACTAAGTATTTTATGTATGTTCCACATATGTGCAATTCTTTATTAATGTAAATATTTACCTTGAAGAAAAGTCTTCAAAAGCGTACAGTCATTTTAATGTTTGGACTGTATATTGGGCAAATGCATTTGAGGGCTGATGCCCTCTGGTACTTGTGTACCCTTATTTCCACTCATGCCCATTCTTTATTGTACATGGCCCCATGCATCTAGCAGATGGCCTCCTGTAGTCCCCATTTCTGCTAA